>NC_041737.1:22973555-23276585 GCF_004115215.2 Ornithorhynchus anatinus | reverse complement strand
GAATTCATTTTCATACCACTATTTGGATGTCCTTTTCAATGTACTTTAAATAAGAAATAATAGTGTCAAAAGGTATTCTTAGGAAAGGTTGGTTTTTTTGTTGTTTTTTTTTTAACAAGACAGCAAAAATAACAGACTGGAAGGTTACAAGTGACCTTGGCTCAGCTCCAGTCCCAAATCTGCCTTGGAGGCAGAGGTATAAAATATGTGATATTGTGTAGAACAATCACAGAGTCTAGGCCCAACAACTATAGGTGCATATGAGAGGACTCCTTCATAAATTCATTGACCCATCATGAATTATTTTGAAATATTTAAGAATTCAGTTCTAGCAACAAGTATTTCTAGATTGAAAGTGAAATGAGCATGAATTTAGGTGGCAAGGGGGTTTGACAGGTGCTACCTAAGGAATGGAAAAGATATATTCAAAAAAAAAGAAATGCTAGAGAAGGAACCTTAAACAAGAAGACTGTAAAGAGAAATTAAGATCTGGTATCCCATTTATACTGGTTGAATGTTGATAATGTTTCAGAAAAGTTGTACAAAAAATATTAGCTTTAATTTCATGAAATATAAAGCCTAACAATCAATGCCATGCTGAGTTGGTTTCCCATTTGTGTTGGCTGTACGTTGAAACCATTTTGGGAAATCTTTTCATAAAATATTATCTTTAATTTCATGAATTATGAAGTCTATTAATGTCATTCTTCTACTTTAGAGATGGGAGAGCACAGTTTCAGTGACTATACCACCTATATGAGACACACAGAGTCGTATCTCTCTCACTAGATTAAAAAATAATGAATGAGATTTGCCAGAAACTAAGGCACCTTTGAAAGCAGAAGTGATTCTTTTAGCACATTAGGGATCCATTTAGTATATTAAAGCAGAAATGTATTGACTCACACTTCAGGATTCTGAAAACAGTAAATGGTGCTTCTAAAGATATCTGAATACCTGAGGATTAATTTATACATTAGAAAAACCTTCCTCACTAAGTACTTATGTTATCTTGATTTTAGGTAATATCTACTACCTAAAGAGTTAAAGATTGGCATGATTGAGGATTAGGAATCGATGTTGTGCCTCCCGTTGTTTTCACAGTATCATCTGGGCTTGTGTGCCTGAGATTACACTGATATCATTAAACACTAGGTTTCCAAAATTACAAACTCAGTACTGTGATTACATAGAGAAGATGTAGAAAGGAGGTCAAAAGTTACAGTCGAGTCTGTTTTCCTTTGTTCCCATGAAATGTGAATGATGTTGCTGTCTGAAGTTGAGTAGTGTGACATAAGCCCCAAAGTTTTCAAAAATTGGAATGTGCTTAAATATTTAGCATTTGCTATTTCCAGGAACATTACATGTTAATGCCAAGGATCAGATTTTGGCTTTTAGGTGGTTTGTTAAAGTAGTTTTTGTAAATCTTATAAAACATTTTAAATTGTGTTTTTCCAGTGATATGCTAAGGAATTTCTTTTGGACTTTTAAGGAAATATGTTCAGTGTTTTTCTTAAAAGAACTAATAAAAATGTGTCTCTGGATAGTAGAGACAAAAATTAATTGTTTGCTTTAGCTGGTATTTACAAAACATTTATGATTTTTAGAAAGTAGTGATTTTCACTTAAATGTAGAATTAATCCACCCCATTGTCCAGGCATAGAGAACTCCCTGGTAATAATAATAATAATAATAATAATGTTGGCATTTGTTAAGCGCTTACTATGTGCAAAGCACTGTTCCAAGTGCTGGGTAGGATACAAAGTGATCAGATTGTCCCACATGGGGCTCACAGACTTAATCCCCATTTTGCAAATGAGGTAATTGAGGCATAGAGAAGTGAAGTGACTTGCCCAAAGTCACATAGCTGACAAGTGGCCAAGCAGGAATTTGAACCCATTATCTCTGACTCCCCAGCCCGTGCTCTTCCCACTGAGCCATGCTGCTTCTCTACTCATTCTGATATCACGATAGGATTTAATATCCTTCCTAAACATAAGGTATGTCACATAATCCATGAAAAATCTATCACAGACCCTTCCAAGTAGTAGTAATAATATTTACAATGAGTGCCTAGTGAGGAAAAGAAACTATAATGAACACTTCCAAACCCTAGGTATTTTTTCACAGTGCTCTAATTACATAAAGCTAATATTAGAATTATCATTGATAGAACATCTAATGAATATTTTGAGCCTGATTTCCTGCAAGTGGAGGGGGAGACATTGGCTCAGTGGTCTTATTTAGGGAGGAGACATGCTCTTGTTCCTTCATCTCTTTCTGTTTTGTTGTGACATACAACAGTTGTCACTTCCAGAGAGAAAAAAGGGGGAGACATTAAGATTTTGGTGTAGCATCTGGCAGGGCCCAGAGAGGGATTCTGTCTGAGACAGATGTAAAAAATATTAAAACATTATTTTAGGGCTTGGGTTTGAAAAGCTAAATATAATAATCTATTTAGGCTCCAGTGACTAACAAACATCGGCTCTAATCACCAACATACTTTTTCCCTTATCAAATAAGAAGAGGACATCACGGGATGCATAAAAATCTACTAAATGATAGCACATTATTATCCAATACCAGGCTTGAAAGATATTTGAATCAGAGCTACTGTAGAGTAAGCAGTATGTCTTGGTGGAAAGAGCATGGGTTTGGGAGTCAGAGGTCTTGGGTTCTAATCCCAACTCTGACACTTGTCTGCTGTGTGACCTTGGGCAAGTCACTTAACTTCTCTGTGCTTCAGTTACCTCATCTGTAAAAATGGGGATTAAAAAATGTGAGCCCCACGTGGGACAATCGTACTACCCTGTGTCTACCCCAGCGCTTAGAACAGTGCTCTGCACATAGTAAGAGCTTAACAAATATCAACATTATTATTATGCTACTCATCCCCTACCAGTATTCTTAAATACTCTAATAAACCTCTTTGGAAAATGTCTCAACTATCAGGTTTACAAGTATTGTTAAGTACTTTATAAATTGGGGGTACAGACAATAAAATTCCTCTGACAACATACAGTTCACCACAAACCAAGAGATTACCTCATTATTGTGAGCACATACCTACCGATTACTGTTATAAAGTAGTAACAGTTATTCAATTCAGGTATGCTTAATTGTGGGATGTTAAGTAAAACTTACCTGAATCATTCCAGATACTTACATTTCATGATTTAAGTAAAGCAAAAAAAAAAGCTAGGATAATTTTAGACAAATAATAGTAATGGTATTTGTTAAGCAGTTACTATGTGCCAAGCACAGTACTAAGCACTGGGATAGATGTAAGATAATCAGGACTCACATGTGGTTCACAATCTAAGTAGAGGGAGAACAGAAATTAAATCCCCTCTTTACAGATGAGAAAACTGAGGCACTGAGAAGATACATGTGACTTGCCCAAGGTCACACAGCCGGTATGTGGCAGAGCTGGGATTAGAACCCAAGTCCTCAGGCTATTGGGCCTGTGCTTTCTCCACTGGGCCCTGCTACTTCCTAAGTGGAAGTTCTAAATTGGCAGAAGGCAGAAATGTGTTGTCTTGTAAATAGCTTTTTGTTATTGCTAAAAGTCTGTTATATGATTGATTAGTTTAGTTGACCCATCTCTACCATTCCTCAATCTTGGTCAATCCTACTTACATTCTCTGTCCAGGGAAACTGACACCACTGAGTGCTTCTGTGGCTACTGATGTGAGTAGGGCTTGGGAAGCAGGGGACATTTCAGCCCTGATATAGCTTCCTGCAGCTCTACTAAGAACTAATTAGAAGTTGCCCTCCACCTCACCAATGTAGTTGCAGACTGCAGTTAATCTGTTTGCTGCCCTGGAAGATGCAGGTTAATTATTTTGCTAATTTGTAAAATCCAAGGAAACAGGGCTCTGCAACCAATAACTGTGTACATTCAGAGTAGAAAAAAGGGAGCAGACATAAAAGACTTCATGCATGCAAATAGCCCATTGAAAATACAAATCCCTCATGACTAACAATTCAATGGAAAGATAAAATTGTCTACCTATACAAAGTGCAGTGATCTTCTCCCCAAATAAATGGTGGAAAGTAAAAATTTAATTCAAAGGCCAGTCCTTGGCTTATGCTACATTTCTGAAAATTCAATGAAAATTTGCATTCAAACCATTTTGGAATTTACAGGCAGAAACATTTTCAGATGGTGTGCTTACTACCTTTTCTACAGTATTATGAAATTCAGTTTTAAGGCCAAGTCTACCTTTGGTCACTTAAAAACGTCCTGCTGATTTCAGCAATAATTTTGAACTCATAAGCAAAGATAATTTCATGTTAATTTTTATTTTTGCCCCTCTTATTTGACTCCTGGTGAAAAAGACCTTTTATCAATCAGCAAGATTTACTGGGTGCTTACTGTGTGTATAGAGCACTGAACTAAGCACTTATAGTATCCTCTGCTACTTGCCCTCTCTTTTACTTGGACATATACCTCTTAAGTACTTGATACCCCACCTCCAGTCCCTCAACACTTAGGTACATATCCTAATACTTTTTCATTCACCTATTAATATTTTATTTAAATTTCCATCTCCTAATCTGAGTTGTGAGCCCTTTTTGGAATGTGTTTTCCAGTTTTACTCTCTTGCTCTCTCACAAGCAACTAGTGCAGTGTTCTGCCAACAGTGAGCACTTAATAAATACATTAATCAACTGCTTTTATAACAGTGGACTCCACAGAGTAAGTGCTCAGAAAATACTACTGATAAATAATAAGGGAAGGAAGGCAGAGGTGGTCCAGTCTCTTCAAATTACCATCAGGAAGCCAGAAGTGGATGAAACAACAACAACAAAAATATTCTCATTTCTGCTGTTCTTAGTGACTTGCTGAATAAAAATGAAATTTGTGAAACATTTTGGGGACATGTTGCACTTTACAAGGGCCAGAGTAAAATCCTGACAATGGTTGGGTCCAGCAGAGTCAGGGTAGTGATCTCCCATGCACATATCTTCACTCTGCCCATAGCTTCACTGTAGGAAATTCAAGGTCCAGTCACTTCTGATGGAAGGGTCTAGACTGTAAGCTCATTGTGAGCAGGGAATGTATGTAAGCAACTTGGTCATATTGTACTCTCCCAAGAACTTAGAACAGTGCACTGAACATAGTCATACTCCTTAAATACAGTTGATTGGAATCTCATTCCCCAGTTTCTTCCACTATACTCCTGAGTCTATTTTGTTACCCAGGCAGACTTTCTACTTGGAATACACCCTGATGATGTTAAGGGTGGTGTCAGCCACCCACCTGAGCTGTACTGGTTGCACTGCTGGGAAGAGTCCAAGATTCCAGCTAGGAGCATGTGCCCAAGGTGGCTAAAGGGAGAAGTTGAATATTGCAACATTCTTGGATTGCAAACAAGCATCATCAGTGTACAGGGCCAGGAACAGGACACAGGTGGGAAAGAGGATGGGTGAGCAAACCATGCCAAGAGCTCAGGCTGCCACAGCTAGAGTAGAGGAGGGCTGTCCTTGGTCCGGGACGTAGGTGGGAGTGAGCCGACAGGCAAGCCATGCAGAGAGGTTGGGCTGCCATAAGGTTGTTTCTTCCCCTTCTCCTCAGAGACTGGAGTCCTAGTTCTAGCCTCATTTCATCCCATTTGCCCCCAACCCAAGCATTCTGGAGATGAGTAGCAGGCAGTGTTCAGCCCAACCCTCTTCCAAGTGCTGCCTTCCCCTTCTACTTACCAGCACTCAGCCCCAGAAGGCAAGGGGAACCTGATCAATTTGGAGTCTGAGGGGTTGGGTTCAAGCTAGGCCCCTCACCTCCACCCAGCACTCAGGTATGGCCACGTTTGGTAGTGGTGAACTCTACCAGAGATGGCAGAGCCCAGAATGCCCTACCAGAAGAAGAAGATTTCTGATGGAGACCACTCATTAGCTGAGAGAACTGATGGACATCCCAGTAACCAATGGAAGGACATGGAGGATTTGTGCAGGCATGATGGATGGGGAGGAATTAGGTAAATGGACAAAAAGTTATAAAAGGCAGATATGCAGGTAATATATGATCTGTGTCTGGACCCATGGATATGTGGTGGGATCTCCCATGAGGGAGTGGGAAAAAGGTACTTGGACTGGAACGAGCTAGCTGTTGCTCAAGTGCTTTCTATGCTATGCTCCTCCAGGAAGTGGTAACATTTTAGCTGCATGTTCTAATAAGGAAGTTGTGATGACTGCAGAAGACCTCTTGAAGTCCTTAGGAGGCAACTACAAGGGCCTTTTTCTCTTCCGTTGTATGTCCTTCACATCTTCTTAGTCTTCAAGCCAACTCATCAGCCACCAAATCACTTGTGGGTACAATGTTGTTGTTTTTTAAAAATTTCATTCAGTCATATTTATCGAGTGCTTACTGTGTGCAGAGCAGTGTACTAAGTGCTTGGGAGAGTACAATATAACAATTAGTCACATTCTCTGCCCATAAAGAGTTTACAGTCTAGAGGGGGAGATAGACCTTAATATAAATAAATGAATTACAGACATGTACGTAAGTGCTGTGGGTCTGGGAGGGGGGATTTATTTGTGATCTGTTTGTCTAATTATTTATTTATTCAGTGACTTTTGCTTTCTATCATTTATATCTGTAATTTTAGTCTTACTAAATTTTATCTTTGGCAGTTTGAGTCTCCTTGTTTCTGCAATAAGATTGGATGGTTGCAAAGGTAGAGATTTTAATGTTTATTTCTAGTGTCTGTTCCTATGCCTAAATACAGTGTTCTGCAATCAATCAATCATATTTATTAAGCATTTACTCTGTGCAGAGCACTGCACTACACAAAGTGAGCACTTGATCAATGTGCTAGGTGATGCTGCTGCTGCTGATGATTAAATAAGCACATGAGAATGCGTTAATCCATTGCTATATTTCAGTTAATAGTACCTGACTTTAACTGATCAATCAGCCACTCAATCAAAGGCATTTATTGAGTGCTTACTGGGTTTAGAGTACTGTACTAAGCTCTGGAGAGAAAACATTATGAAAGATTTGGTAGACATAATCTCTGCCCTCCAGGAGTTTACAATCCAGTTTGAGAGAGGCATTTGGCAGCTCATTCCAGAAAAATCCTTCCATTATGTCTTCACTCACTGACACAGGGATGTAGGGAATGTCCCAGGATAGCTATCTTCCTGGACATACTAACTCTCCATGTGGAAAGGCTACTTTTTCCCATTTTACAGCACAAGAATAATGGTTTCCCATTCCTTTAATAGGTACCTTCCTGTTTCCACTCAAAAATCTACATTCTGGTAGGATACACTAAGGCTAAAACAAATCAGAACTTTGCTTTTGACTATGGAACGTTGATATCAAGAATATAAATGACCCTCCTATTTTCTAGGCAGCAGATTAATTGAAGTCCTAGACAGCAGAGATAAATGAATTAGATATCTGAGGAGTCTTTCTGTTTTGTGATTCTCTGATTTTTTTCTTCTTTCCTTTCAATCTTCTCTACTTTCTTTCAAGTTATAGACTACTTACTTTAAAATATTTCATAGTATCAATTTTTTAGTCAGTTGATAAAAGAACAAAACCATTTGTGGGGAATAAAAATGATGATTGTCTAGACTATGTCAAGGATTCAAAATGATTGGAGTATTCATTTACCTAACCTAAAGATGGTTATCATTTGATTAAAGAATTATAAAGGATTGTTTTTTATCCTTAAATCAAACCAAGATCTTTATACCCATATCAAAAGGAGAAATTTTGGAAAAGACCATATGATAGGAATAATCTTTTACCTTTTATCAGATTTTCCCATTTCATTTGACCAAAAACTAGAGAATGACACTTCATGAAGAGAAAATAAGATCTAAGAATTTTTATTGGAATATAAAACAGCATTATAGCTTTGGTTCAAACAATAAGAAAAAGAGCATTCGTCTCCTGAAATTGAATTTGTACAGGAACTAATTTAGATGTACAGAAAACTCTATTTAGGAATATTTTCTAAGGAGTTTTATTTGTTGTTTCATTTTTCTTTCCACCAGTGTCAATGGAAAAGATTGTACATTGGTTTGAGAACTGAGCTCTGAAAAACACTTTCTCTCTCACTCACTTACACACATCACTGAGATTTGCATTTGAAGTTGTTGTTTCTCTTGTGTTTCCTATGGCTTTAATGTGCTCTAGAGGCTTTCTCTATCAACTACCCAGAGAATTTAAAATGTTTTTATACAAAGTTCTTTGGGGTAAACCAAAATGATAGATAAAATTTGAACTATCTTGTAGCTTTAATTAAGTTCTTAGATGCTAGGAAATGGATTACAGTTTTTGCAGAGACCTACACTAGTTTTGAGACTATTACAGTCAGCATAATGGCATTTGTTGAGCTCTTACAATTTCAGTGAACTGTACTAAGTGCTAAAGAAAAGTGTAGGACTATTACTTCAAATATTTACTTAAGCACTTTCCTGAGAAATATATAATATTTCCAAATATACCCAATATAATTTTTTCCAAATTGCCAGGTTTTTTGTTTAAAAAATTAAAAAAATGTCTGGTGCCCAAAATGTCCAAGAACATCCAGAGTAGGATGAAAAATCTTCTAAACAATTCATCTGTTTAGAGAATCTGTAAGGCTATTTTCCATTGGTACTATGCGATTACTGCTTTGTGAAAGAGCTTTGGAGTGAATCATTAGACTCTTCAGATCTCTGTTGTATCTATTTTTTGCCAGAGCTATCTAATCAGTTCCACAGTGTAAAGGCAGGCATGGGGGGTTTGCAAAAGTCCACTGTGAATGGAATTCTATTCTCTTTCCCAACTGTATCCAAGGGAGCAGCAACAGCTTTTGCTATTGCTGTTTTCACCTAATTGCCTGTACTGTGCCTGTGTGTAAGGAGCCTAATTCAACTAACAAATCCACAGTGGAAAGTATTTGTAAACTTCTCATGGGAGTGAAACAGAAATCAGATATTAGTTAAACTGATACCTACTTAATGCCTTAGATAAATCAGTAGAAAATGTAGAACAGGTATGGAAATTCACCTTATCTTTCATTCTTTTACCTCTGAATCAAATGCCTTATCTCTCTAAATCCCTAACTCTTGCTGTCAGGAGTTGATTGTAGTTTTAATTATCCATGATGAGATAAATCATCTCAGCCTCTTTCTGTGTATTTACCAATGAAAGCACTCAGAACCCAAGAGAAATCGTCCCTCCCCTCCCAGCATCTCTCAATCAAGCAAGTGATTATTCAGCTGTTATTGAACACCTACTGAGTGTGAAGCACTCTATTTAAGCACTTGGGAGGAGGCAATACATTTTACTTCAACCCTCTTCATTTAACCCCCACCACACATATGAAATAGCAACTATGGGATTCAGCAGACTGAAAAAAGCAGTGCAATCTGAACTCTTAGAAAGCAGAGCTGTGGTTAAGAGGTCAGTTTTTCTTTTCTTTCTATCAGTCCTGATGATTTCCATTCATTAGTCAAAACTGTTTCCATGGTGAATTTTAACGTTTTCATCACCTAAGACTTTATAGTAGCCCATTTTTATTACAAATACTGCCTCATCCAAACTTCTGTAGTTCAACCAAGATCAATTTGTTTATATGCATTTTGAATAGATGTTATTTATGTCATTAGTGGGAGAAGAAAAAAATTAAGAATTTAAGGATAAAAGCTGCCTACTGATTAATGATTTAACTTTAACTTTCAATTTTAACGTGAGCAAAGGAGACAGGATAGATAACCAGCAACCTTTGTCAATATTAAGCCAGGTTTGTTGGGAGGGACTGTGATATGTTCTTCCTGAGAAGCAGCATTGTCTCGCAGAGCCCAAACCTGGGTGTCAGAAGGACCTGTGTTCTAGTCCCAGCTCTGCCATTTGTCTGCTGTATGATCTTGGGAAAGTCACTTAATTTCTCTGTGCCTCAATTATCTCATCTGGAAAATGGAGATTAAGACTGTGGGCCCTATATGGGACAGGGACTATGTCTAACCCAATTAGCTTGTATCTACCCTGGAGCTTCAAATAGTCTTATCTGTCTTGCCACCAGATTCTCCCCCACATTCTGCCTCTGGCCTGGAACACTCTCCCCCTTCTTATCCAATGTCCTGCCCTTTAATACCTAACGGGCCCACCTTTAAAGCCTTAATGAAGGCATATCTTCTCCAAAAGGCCTTCCCCAACAAGGCCCTCATTTCCTCTTTTCCCATTGCCTTCTGCATTGCCCTTGCACTTAGATTTGCACACTTTCACCACTTCCTCAGTGCCATAGTATTTGTGTACATATCTATAACTTATTTATACTCATATCTGCCCACAAGCTCATTGTGAGCAGGGAACATATCCATTCATGTATTCATTAAATCGTATTTATTGAGTGCTTACTGTGTGCAGAGCACTGTGCTAAGAGCTTGGAATTACAATTCCAAATACAAATTTGGCAAGAGATAGAGACAATCCCAATCTAACAACGGGCTCACAGTCTAGTAGGGGGAGAGAGACAACAATACAAGTAGATAGGCATTAATACCATCAAAATAGATAAATAGAATTATAGATATATTCACATCATTAATAAAATAAATAGAATAATAAGTATGTACAAATATACACAAGTGCTGTGGGGAGGGGAAGGGAGTAGAGCAGAAGGAGGGAAGAGGGGCAGGGGGAAAGGGAGGGCTCAGTCTGGGAAGGCCTCCTGGAGGAGGTGAGCTCTCAGTAGGGCTTTGAAGAGGGGAAGAGAGTTTGGCGGATGTGAGGAGGGAGGGCAAATTATCCCTTAGTGAAAACATCACAGTAATTGTTCCTTTGATTAAATTCCCAGAATTGCTTGTATCAACAGTCCTTGATAATCCAATTTTGTGTCTGTGGTGAGATTTCAGGTTTGGGAACTACCTGCTCTGGCACAGGCCTGGACTGGCACATGGTAAATGTTTAACAAATACCATAATTATTATTATTATTATTACCTCTCTCTATGCCACCCTCCACTGATTTCAGCAGTAATGGAGAAAGAAAAGGAGAACTGGAAGCTAGTTTCATGATGGTGATAATGGTATTTGTTAGGCGCTTACTACCTGCCAGACACTGCTATTACAGGTGAGGTAATTGAAGCACAGAGAAGTTAAGTGACTTGCCCAAGGTCACACAGCAGATATGAAGCATCATGCAACCTCATCTCCCCACAGTAGTTTAGAAATGAAGAGTAGAAAAGAACTAGTAGTTGTCAAACCCACAGACAGCTTGGAAGAAGTAGCTAGGGTGGCACTTACCTCTTGTCCCATACCATGCCTTGAGCTGCCATTGTTGTGTGGCCTAAAAGGGGCCGAAATTGGGAAAGGCAATATTCCTAACAGTAGTGTCCTTTTCCACTTAATTTAATTACATTCTGTTTCTACATTATGCAGTTTGGATGTTGGTTGACATTTTCACATTCACTTTAAACATACAGTATTTTACCAATTGTAGTACTTTCTTGTATGGCTCAATTATCAAATAATTAAGAATGGCTTGCTTATTATTATGGAAAATGGGTCATAGGTTCTTTGCTTCTGATGACTCTCAATGCATGCCATTCTAAAGATGAGGAAGACTGCATACAAAAAATTATTTTGCAGCAAGTGCATGAAGATTTGGCTTTAGATGACACTACTGCAATAAAACTGACAAAAGTTATTTTCCTGCATCTGGCCATGTAGGAGATAATCTCTACAAACAGGAAAAAAATGCCAGTGCTGATACCCTGCACAGTCTCTTCTTTAACAAGTGGAATCCCACAAACTACATAATTTCAAAGATGGCTTCATTGTGACAGACAATAGTGACTGCAAAAACTATGTTATCTCCTGTTAGTGGCAAGATCTCCATCAAGTACTGCATCAAAGGCCTACTATTAGCAAAGGGAAACGGTGTGGCCTAGGGGATAGAGCATGGACCTGGGAGTCAGAAGTAACTGGGTTCTAATCCTGGCTCCCCAACTCAATCAATGGTATTTATTGAGCAATTACTATGTGCAGGACATTGTACTATATGGTACAAAACACTTTCCCTCCAGTAAATAAGTTACAGATATGTACATAAATGCACATAAGGTCTGGGGTGTTGAATAAAAGGATCAAGTCAGGGTAAAGCAGAAGGGAGTGGTGGGGGAAAAATTGAAATGAAGGCTTAGTCAGGGAAGGCCTATTGGAGGAGATGTGCCATCAATAAGGCTTTGAAGGGGGGAAGAATAATTGTCTGTCAGCTATGACAAAGGAGGGTGGTCCAGGCCAGAAGCAGAAAATAGGCAAGAGGTCAGTGCTGAGAGAGACTGAGGCACAGTAAGTAGGTTGGCATTAGAGGAGCAAATTGGGATTGTCTTTTAATAGAAGAGTGGTGAGTAGGAGAGAGCAAGGTGATTTAGTGCTTTAAAGCCAATGGTACGGAGTTTCAGCACGGGCTTTGGAGTCAGAGGTCAAGGGTTCGAATCGCAGATGGGCCACTTGTCAGCTGTGTGAATTTGGGCAAGTCACTTAACTTCTCGGTGCCTCAGTTACCTCATCTGTAAAATGGGGATTAAGATTGTAAGCCCCAAGTGGGACAACCTGATTCCCCTGTGTCTACCCCAGCGCTTAGAACAGTGCTTGGCACATAGTAGCGCTTAACAAATACCAACATTTATTTATTTATTTGATGTGGAGGTGGATGGGCAACCACTGGAAATTCTTGAGAAGAGGGGAAACGTGCCCATGTGTCAGAAGGTTATTTTGTAGAATAGTGATCCAGGCAGCAGTGTGAAGTATGGACTGAAGAGGGGAGAGAGAGAAAGGAGGGTGGTTAGCAAGAAGACTGTTAGAGTAATCAAGGCAGCATAGGGCAAGTGCTTGGATGGTAGCATGGTAGCAGTTGGGATGGAGAGGAAAGGACAGATTTTATTCATTCAATAGTATTTCATTCAATAGTATTCACTGAGCACTTACTATGTGCAGAGCACTGTACTAAGCACTTGGAATGTACAAATAGGTAACAGATAGAGACAGTCCCTGCCCTTTGACAGGTTTACAGTCTAATCGGGGGAGACAGACAAGAACAATGGCAATAAATAGAATCAAGGGGAAGAACATCTCATTAAAACAATGTTGTGAAGTTTGAATCGACAGGATTCAGTAATAGATTGAATATGTGAATCAAATGAGAGAGAAGACTCAAAGATAAGGTGAAGGTTACGGGCTTGTGAAACAGGGAAGATGGTGATTCTGTCTACAGTGATAGGACAGTCTGGAGGACAGGGTTTGGGTGGGAAGATAAGGAGTTCAGTTTTGGACATGTTAAACTTGAGGTGATAGGACATACAAGTAGTGGTGTCTTGAAGGCAGGAGGAAATGCGAGACTGAAGAGACGGAGAGCAGTCTCCTGTTGTGTGGCTTTGGGCAAGTCACTTCACTTCTCCGTGCCTCCCTTTTGTCATCTATATATTGGGGATTAAGACTTTGAGGCCTCATGTAGGACATAGATACAGGTTAATCAGGTTGGGCACAGTCTTTGAGCATCTGGTATAGTGCCTGGCACATAGTAACTGTTTAATGTAAGAGAAGCAGCATGGCCTAGTGGCAAGAGCATGGGCTTGGGAGACAGAAGTTGTGGGTTCTGATCCTGACTCTACCACTTATCTGCTGTTTGACCGTTCACTTCACTTCTGTGCCTCAGTTACCTCATCTGTAAAATGAGGATTGAGTCCATGAGCACCACTTGGGACAACCTGATTACCTTGTATTTACTCCAGTGCTAAGCACATAGTAAGTGCTTAACAAATACCATAATTAGCACAGAAAACAATGTTCAACATTGTGATGGAAACAAGGAAACACATCATAGAAGTAAAAAAGGACGTTTCTGCTCTAGAGGAGCTTTGTAATTTGAGCAATTTGTTTCACAGAGTAGGCATTATCCTTGACTCCTCTCTGTCATTCAACCCACATATTAAATATGTCACCAAATCCTGTCAGTTCCACCTTCACAAAATGATTAAATTTTGCTGTTTCCTTTCCATCTAAACTGCTATCATGTTAATGTAATCACTCATCCTCATCCTATCCCATTTGGTTTACCGCATCAGCCTCCTTGCTGAACTCCCAACATCTTGTCTCTCCCCGCTCCAGTCCATACTTCACTCTGCTGCCTGGATCATTTTCCTACAGAAGCTTTCAGGATGTGTCACTCTCCTTTTCAAAAAACTCTAGTGATTGCCCATTCACATCCATATCAAACAAAAACTCCTCATCATTGGCTTTAAAACACTCCTTCAATTTTCCCCTTCCTACTTCACCTTACTTCTCTCCTACAACCTAACCTACACACTTTGCTCCACTCCTCTAATGCTAACCTTATCACTGTGCCTCGATCTAGCCTACCTCATTGCCAACCCCAGCCCACATCCTGCCTCTGGACTGGAATGCCCTCCCTCCTCAAATCTGACAGGCAATTACTGTCCCCTGCTTCAAAGCCTTATTAAGGGCACACCTCCTCCAAGAGACTTTCCCAAACTAAGCCCCCCTCCTTTCCTCTTCTCCCACTCCCTTTGTTCTTCCTCTCTCCCAGCTGCACACCACTTATGTACATATCTGAAATTTATTTGTGTTGATGTATGTCTCCTCCCTTCTAGACTGTAAGCTCATTGTGGACAGGAAACATGTCTATTGTTGTATTGTACTCTCCCAAGCACTTAGTGCGGTTCTCTGCACACAGTAAATGCTCAATAATTACGGTGAATGAATGAAGGATTAGATATCATTAACTGTATGCTTCCCAAATCTCAAAAGTCAGTAGGCATGGTCTTTGCTGCATGACAGATGCAGAAGTTTAAGGAATAATTTCAAAACCTGTGGTACTTTACAATAGGGTCTTTAATGCAAATTCTGAATTACACACAGGTCTTTGTGGTAGGTGAGAGTTGAATTTAGTGCTAAATGTTCTCAATATCAAGCTTTATTGATGATATTTCTTGATTTCTAAAACACTAAAGTAGATAATACAGTTTTCAGGCTCCAAAATCTCATTTCCAGGCAAATTAAATTTCACACTATTCAACTCAACCAGTTAATGAACATTATGGATAGATATCTCAGCTGCTTATTTTAAAATGCACATTATTCCTTTGGAAAATGTGCAAATAAAATTTAAGCAGCTTTGTAGCAAGAATGCCAAGAATATGGCTCATCCTTTATTTATTCCCATCACTGAGAAACGTCACTGTTTGCCCATATTTAGGGCCCCATTCTTAGTCTCTTTAACGATGATTAAAAATGCCACTTTGTCAAGGCTCAGCTGCCATCTGTGTAATATTTTGAACAAAGACTAAAGCATCTTTTTTGGGGGGGGGGGAGAAAATGGAAAGAAAGTAGTCTCATTTTAAATTCAGGTCCCCAAACATGAATTATTTAATTTTCTTTTAGCTGCTTGGCACCAGATGAGTCTTTCTAGATGTTCAGTTAACATTTATTTCAACAAGGTACCTACAGAAAAAACATCTTAAGCACTCTTCTGATTTATAAATCCTCTGACTAGCAGTGCACCATGAGAAGTGCAAGACTGGAATTTTAAAAGAAACTTTTATATTCATCTTTGCTGCCAAGCCTAAAGTGTAATTAAGTGATAATCCCAAAGCAGGGCCAAATATACATGGCAAACAAGGAAGCATATCCTGGGCTCATGTTTATTTAGGACAGAGATATTTATTTCCAAGGTGAGCTAGAACTTTGATAGGTTATATAAATAATTACCATAATAATACTTTGAATGCAAAGTAATAACACTTGTAGTAAGAACTCAAGGTCCTTCACCATATACTCATTTCTGTAATAGTGATTAAAATTCATCTTTTATATGGTAGATATAACTCAAAAACCCTTTTGGTAAATACAAGCTATTTATCTTGAAGGAGTATTCAGGTCAGAATTATAGTTTGTTGGATTCTCCTACAAATATCCTGACTTTTCTATCAATATTTTATGTAATACCAACTTATGATGCTATTAATCATGTTCATTACTATCTGGTGACATAATGCTTCTAGTGGAAAATATGTCTTTTCAAATCTGAGAAAAGTAGCACTGTTCTACATTAGAACATCTGTTTTGAAGAAGTGAATCAAACACCTGTTAAAATGCTTATATGGTTTGATTTTCAGTTGTGACTGCTTTAATTTACAAATCACATTAGTAAAGCAAAGATTTTAAGAGGCAGAATTTATTCCCACTACATAAATGAAGCACAAGGAGGCAGAGGACCCCTGAAGGGACAGGAGCTATGTGTAATTCCCATCTGTGTATTCTCTACCAGCACTTATGTCAGTGATCCGCACACAGTAAGTGTAAAATACTATAACGATGCAGTCATACACAAGGACAGTAAGTTGTGCCATCTTCAAAAACAAAGGATGACTATTGTCCTTTCAAATCCATCTGTTAATAGATTAAACCCTTGTACATCTTATAAACAAACCACGTATCAGGATTGTATGGACTAACATTTGAGAAGCAGCATGGCTCGGTGGACAGAGCCCAGGCTTGGGAGTCAGAGGTCATGGGTTCTAATCCCAGCTCTGCCACTTTTCAGCTGTGTGACTTGGAGCAAGTCACTTAACTTCTCTGTGCCTCAGTTATCTCATCTGTAAAATGGGAATTGACTGTGAGCCCCACGTGGGACAACCTTATCACCTCGTATCCCCCAGCGCTTAGAACAGTTCTTTGCACATAATAAGCACTTAAATATCATTATTATTATTATTATTATCATTATTCTCACCTAATTTCACTTTACTACAATTTACTGTTAGGCCATACTAGTTTCTTATGAACACTTGATACTACACCTGAAGTCGAAGTTGCCCACATCTTTCAGACAGTCTAATATTTATCCATTCTCTTTGTAACTTTGACTTTGAAGTTAGGCGCAGGGTGTGTCTCAGTAATAAGAGAACTCTGTTATTACTAAGTGTTTACTACATGCTAAATGGAAGCATCTTGGCATGGTGGCTAGAGCATGGGCGTCAGGAGGTCAGGGGTTCTAATTCTACTCTGCTACTTGTTTGCTGTGTTATCTTTTGCAAGTCACTTCACTTACCTGGGCCTCAGTTACCTCATCTGTAAAATGGAGATTGAGACTGTGAGGCCCATGTAGGACAAGGACTGTGTCCAGCTGGATTTGCTTGAGAAGCAACCTTTCTTAGTGGCTAGAGCATGAGCCTGGGAGTCAGAAGCTCTTGGGTTCTAATCATGACTCTGCCCCTTGCCAGCTATGTGACTTTGGGCAAGTCACTTTGCTTCTCTGTGCTTCAGTAACCTCATCTGTAAAATGCGCATTAAGACTATGAGCCCCAAGCGGGACAACCTGATTACCTTGTATCTACCCCGACATTTAGAATAGTGCTTGGAACATAATAAACATTTAACAATCAATATTATTATTATTATTATCATTATTAATGAATGCTGGGGCAGTTAGAAAATACAAATAAGTAATCAGACACCATACCTGTCTGAGGTGGTTTACCAGTGATAAATGAAACATTTCTTACCCTAGTTCATCATGGCCTACATACTCATGTTATAGTATGATATAATCTTTTTTTCCTCTTTTTTTTTTTTACTTGAATGGCTAGCATCACTGATGCTTTATGAAATGCTTTTATTTGTAGGACAGTTTCCTAACTGTAAGCTCCTTGTGGGCACAAAACATATAATAATACTGTTATGTTGTACTTTCCAAAGCTGTGGAACTAATGTCTCTAAACTAAGAAGTTTTAGATTTTCATGTCCCATTCGAAGTTACCAGATTTTTAATTTTTTTAAGTGCATCAGATCTCTCTCTCTTTATTTTTTAACTGCTGTGTTTTTGGAAAATAGCCAATGTAATTTGTTTCCATTGTTCAGAGGTTGGAAGAGTCATCTCTCACAAACAATTATAGACAAATTTATTTCCTCTCGTTTGCTGCACTTCAACTGTTTCAAAGAAAGCATAAAATGAAGGTCATTGCCATTTACAGAATAATTTTACACTCCATTCAGTTCTTCAGTTTGTTTCCATATGCAAAGATGTTAACCATATAAAGGGCAAGTAATTTTCCAAATTTGTCCAAACTTTCATTGCTTAATATATCTCTGGCTAATTTTAAAGCATGCGAGCCCTGCCATCATAATGTTAGAGATCTTTTTGTGTCAAAGGGAATTGTTTGTAAATGGATTGAAACAAACAAAAAAAAATAGCAAAATTTCTAGGTTCCATTTGGGTACCTTTTGATTAGCCAGCTAAAATAACAAATGGAACTTTAGCATATTCCTACTTCACATTGTAATGTTCTATAGCTCCAGTCTCAATTTTAAAAATTGTCTAGCTGCAGTTCATTTTCTTGCTATACAAATGGTGTTCATGTTTTTCTGTTGCCTGCATTCAACCTTCCAAAGTATAAAGAGCTATACATTTTTCCAGTTTCTCTAAAGATTAATGAACAAACCCATCACTTAAGCTGCTGAGTGTGCCATATAATACAGTTAACGAGAGAGAGGCTCACTGCAGGATAAGAAAATCCCATGTCATGGGAAGTTACAAGAAACACACTTTTTTAAAAACAACTCAGTGTCAGGAAACTAGCTTCTAATCAGACAAGAAATGCCATAGTGACTGTTAGTTCCCCTCTAGATGCTAAGCTCCTTGTAGGAAAGGGAGATTACTGCCAACACTTGTATTCTCCAAACTACTTTTTAACACGGATCTGCACCTATACTAAGAACTCAATAAATGATTGCTGATAATCATCATAAATTTTTTGAACAAAAGTACTATTACCAGAGCAAATGCTCTTGGAAGCACAGTGTGTATGCTCAGCCCATTCCCTCAAAGAGGTTCCATTTTATGAGAAGAATCACTGCAATGACTACTGAAACTCTCAAGACTCTAGTAGTCTTTATGTTTGTTTAAATTTCTAGTTCAGAGGTGTCATAGTGGAAAGAGCATATGAACTGGGTGTGGGGAGATCAGGGTTCCACTGATCTCTGCAATGGGCTTGTGAATGAGAGTCCCAGGAACTAGGTCTGATCTTTTTATCTTGTATCTTTCTTAGTGCTTGGCAGGTAGAACACACCTACTCTGTATCATAATAAATAGCTTCATCCCATGATAAATGAACAAAGGAAAATGAAAGTGTTGGAAGAAGTTACATGTGGATTGGTTGGTTTGGTGGATTGGTTGACTCCAGTTTCAGATCCTTTATTCATTCATTCAATCATATTGATTGCTTACTGTGCGCAGACCACTTTATAGTCACCTTATGTGTGGAGGCATAGAATAGATTGAATAGGACTTGATCTAGCACATAGGTTTACTTCAATAATGATAAGGAATGGGTCCTATGGGACACCTATAACTCGGACTCAACTATGCTATGTAATATCCCAAGGATCTTGTTAAATTTCCCAAGCAGCCAAATCTACTTAGCACTGTCCATATCCATAGTCTATTGATGGCAAATTATTTGCTAAAATCTACTGAAGTCCCAGAGTTATCCTCTGAAATTTTTATCTCTCAGTGCCTCTATACAAAAAAAAATATATCTGCTATGCTACATTTTGTCCTGAATTCACGTTACAATTTAGGTAGTTCAGTTGACAATAGTCTTCAGGAGCATGTCCTTAAGCATTTGCATAGGATCTGATGATTATCAGTATCTCACTTCTTTCAAATGTTAGTTTTCAGTCAGGTTTCCCATCTTCTTATTTGAAGATGAGGATTTTGAACAAAGATCAAAAAGACTCTGAGGGTCCCAAATTTAGGGACATCAACTTTTCAGAAAATAAATTAAAATCCTCAATCATTCAGTATACCTGTACATTTATTTTTCAACTGTGAATTACATCAGAGAAAATATTTTGCTACACAGTAAACGGTGAAATGGGAGTCCCATTTGTAACTTAAGAGGCATAGAAGTGCGCTAGACTCAGCAATAGTGGTGTCATGAAACAACACAGTTTTATGATCCAAAGAGTAACTAGTAAAAATGCTAAAGAAATGAAAATAATAGAGAGGCCAGACTATTAACAACAGGGGAGAAAAGCATAAACTCAATATTCACCCCGCATATCAGTGCTTGTCACATAATACCATAACTAGACACTAGTAAATATAGCTAACTACCCCCAAAATACCAAGGAATTGGACAAACTCTAGGCTCTAGGATCAATTCCAAACCGCAAGAGGGAAGAGTTGATGTTCTGCAGTAGCTCCAGGGGACACTGGGGGCTGCACTCCAGAGTTGAGGCTGGAGGATGTGCCAGGGCACCTTGGGTGTGCACGTGTGTGTGTGTGTGTGTGTATAGGGGGTGGCAGTCCTGGAAAGCTGCAGCTGGTCTAGTAGTGGAGCCAGGACTGGTAGGGACTCACAAGTAGCTACAGAGCCTGAAAACCATGGAGACACTGAATTGACAGTAGCTCAAGTCTTGGAGTGAGCTTCAGGTTAGAAGAGATGGGGGGAAAGGAGGGGTGGTTTGCACTCCTCTCTGTACTATGGGTCCACCTCAGACCACAGGAATGACTACTCAGCTTCAATCTCCTCCACAGAGTGAAGTTCAAAGCAGACCATGGTTTGGAGCTTGGGGTCAGGGACTGCTTTGGCAGCTGGGGAATGCCCTGGGGTAGCAGAGGGTCTATATACAGGCATCCATGATAGAAGCAGCCCAGGGCTCACATCTCTGCCATGGAGCCCAAACCCAAGGAAGGCAAGAGTAAGAGAAACAGTCAGGGAGTCACAACAAAACCTCCATACTGTGTTCATGAGCCTCACAAATAACTTCAACAAAATGCGACTCTGGCAATTATCAAGCAAAAATGATCATTCCCAGTAACTGATCTCTTGGACCTCATGATACTTCACAGTAATTGAGCTGGTAGAGTCAGAGTTGAAAATGATTTTCTTGAGTCTTTCTCCATTTGTCACTGGAAAAAAGCAAGTCATTCTGAATATCACCAAATTCTGTCATTCTTCCTTTATAATATTAGTAACATCTGTCCCTTTTCTTTCCAAACTTAAAGGCCTCTGCTGATCCAAGAGGTGGTATTTTTATCTGTAACATTTTCATTCATTCAATTGTATTTATTGAATACTTAATGTGTGCAAAGTTTTGTTGTCTGCCTTCATCAGTAAATCAGTCATATTTATTGAGCACAATCTAATTGTGTGCAGAGCACTGTACTGAGTGTTTGGGAGAGTACAATATAACAGAGTTGGTGAACACATTCCCTGCCCACAAGGAGCTTGCAGTCTAGAGGGAGCAAGATTGTAGATAGGAAACACACTCTAGGGGAGAAATTTCCTGAGGGTCGGAGTCTTGTCCATGAATGCTCTTTTATTGCTTTAAATTGCTTTAAAGGGGACTGAAATGTGGTATTCAGAAACACGGATGACAGATAAAGTGCTAGACTTAGTGAACCAGTTTCAAAAAAAATACCATATGCAGAGGACAGCAAGGAGATGAGAACAGCAGACAGATTACCCTGGAGTGGGAAATATAAAGGCTATGCACTGCTTACAGTCAGGTACTTCAGAGACTGAGATCTACAATTTTATTTCTCTTCCACATTCTCAAAGCCGCTATTATAGTCCTTTATACCCAGTAGGTGCTGAACAAATGCTGTTATACTGAGAGTGATAATGATACTTCAGCATAGATGTTTATAGGCAAAGTGGCATGACATGAGTCAGATTGGACAATAGTTCCTGTATGTGGCAAAGTCATTAGCTTTGAATGCAAAGTAGGTCATGAATTGCTCATCATACATAGGTCTATGTAGCCATATTGGTTCCCATAAATGTGTCCTCAACATTATCAATACATGTATATATTAATAATAGATCATCAGTAAGTCTATTCTAGGGAAGCAGCATGGGTTAGTGGAAAGAGCAAGGCCATAGAAGTCACATGTCTGCTATGAGAGCTTGGACAAGTCACTTAACTTTTCTGTGCCTCAGTTTTCTCATCTGTAAAGTGATTAAATCCTACTCCTTTCTACTTAGTACGTGAAGATCATATGAGACAAGTATATATGTTTTTGAAGCTGATCCTGGCTCTTGCTCTCCTACTAAGCTCCAGAAGTGATTTGTCTAAGTTTATGCAGCAGATAAGTGGCAGAGACCAAGATTAAAACCCAGGTCCTTGTAACTTGCGGACCCATGTTCTAACCACTAGACCACATTGTTTATCTGTCAAGGTCCCTCCACTTTACTGCCTCCATGCCCTATAGTTTCCACTTCAGCACCTCTGCACCATCTATGCAATTTATCAATCAATTAGAACACAGAGTACAGTACTAAGCACTTAGTAAAATAGAATTACTAGATATGAGGCTTCCCTGAAGGAGAGTACAATCTATCAGGGGAGACAACCATTTTGCACTCATTGTACCTGTCATCTCATATGCCTTACTATTTAAGCACTACTCATCCACTTCTCAAATATTCTTTACTCTTCTTGTATCTGTGGGTCTCCCTGGCTTGTCCGTATCTCCTTGAGGTAGAAGTTTAACTCCTTGAAAGTAGGAAGGTAGGTTAATCCCAACTATATTACTCCATCAGCTTTCTTGCTGACCTCACTTTCTCCTGTCTTGTCCCACTTCAGTCCATACTTCACTCTGTTGCCTGGGTAAATTTTCTATAAAACCATTCAATTCATGTTTCCCAACTACTCAAAAACCTACAGTGGTTGCCCAAGAACACTAAACAGAAAAACAGAATGGCCCTGTATAAAGAGTATAGGCCTGGAAATCAGGGGACTTGGGTGTTAATCCCAGCTCTGCCACTTTCTTGCTGACTGACCTTGGGAAAATCACTTAAACTGTGCCTCAGTTTCCTCATCTGAAAAATAGAGATGACACTTATTACCCTTCCCCATTAGCCTGTGAGCTCCAAGAGGGATGGGGATCATGTCACCTAATCAACCACCTAGGTGCTTAGTACAGTGCTTGGAACATGATAGGTGTTTAACAAGTACTATTATAATTATTACTACTAGTACTACTAATAATAATGTTGGTATTTGTTAAGCGTTTACCATGTGCAGGGCACTGTTCTAAGCACTAGGGTAGATACAGGCTAATCAGGTTGTCCCATGTGAGGCTCACAGTTAATCCCCATTTTACAGATGAGGTAACTGAGGCACAGAGAATTAAGTGACTTGCCCACAGTCACACAGCTGACAAGTGGCAGAGCCGGGAGTCGAATCCATGACCCCTGACTCCAAAACTCTTTCCACTGAGCCATGCTGCTTCCCTATTTCTGCAGTTTTAAATTTTCTTCAAGGAATGAAGGCAAAGTGGAATTATGTGCAGGGTGATTTCTGAGATAAAATTGAGTTGGGGAGAGGGAGATTGAAGTGTATAAAAGAGCAATCTGAATTAGTTTGGGAATCTTTTTTCCCCAGTAATCTTGGGTGAAACATGGAGTCTTTTAGTATGAATTGAAGTGATAGCAGTGAAAGGAATCATCAATGGCATCCTTCTGCCAATTAAGTTTTTGGCATGGTGTGAAAATTCTGGTGCAGTGAGTAGGAAGAGTTACCAGGTTTATTAATGAAATGATAAATTGTAACTGCATTTCTTTGTTTATATTTTTGGTGAAATATTCCACATATAGACTATTGAAAGAACAATTGCTGAGAATGAAATATCAGGGACAATGAACTTGCATTCAAATAGAAAGCATTGTAAGTGGCATGATATGTCCTTCCAACAGATGGTAATTGAGACCCAAGACTGCCTTCTTGTCTCTTAATCCCTTAATACAGTCCTTGGCACACAAAATGATTGACCAAGTGAGTCATATAAGAGATGGGTGAATTTATAACTAGAACCAAATCTTGTCTTTTGTTACTAGCTTTTCTGATGTTCGATAGATAAACTGAAATGACCACTGACCTGGTTAGTTAGCATTATCCATTCATTAATTTTCCAGCACACTGTCCACTGTGTTTGCTACTATTGTATGCTTCTTTTTTGTAATGGAAAGTGATAACTTTGATTTTAATACACTATAGGTTTTAGTGAGTTCATTTTTGCTCTATGCATGAAACTGCGTATTTGATTTTTGCGAAACTCAAATACAGATATGTTTTCATGATTCATTCTTTCTTTAATAAACACTTTCAGAACTGTGCTGTTGATACAGTTCATCAAGCAAATCTCATGAGAAATGTAATGTAAGTGAAACAAACACTAATTAGTAGTCTATTCTGTCTTAGATACACAAGCATAATTCCTATCAGTGCCAACCAGGAAGAAATAACTGTTTCTTCTTTTTGCCCCTCAGAGGTAATACATTCCTTCCTCTCCTTTCTAATGTAAAGTAAAATCTTATTTCTTCAGAATCGGTGATATTTTGTAAAACAATTCCAAGGCCAAAGCTTTTTCCTTTACTGAAAGGTGAATATGAATTAATTTGGTCTTTCTATTATGGAACATGGATTTTTAATTTTAAACTTCTGATGCAATTTTCCCTAAATCTACTTTACATTCATCAAATTGCTAGATCTACTATGAATTTTCAATTGAATACCAACACAGAGATCCTTTTAAATTTACATTAATTAGAGATGCCATGTTTCCTTATACTTCATGTCAAAATGACTATGACAGGACTGAATCCTTGAATGGGGTCCACACAGGTGATTTCATTAATCTCTAACCACTGTGAGCCTTTGGTTAAATGCCTAATTCTCTAAATGCTTGAATCTTTTCATGCTGTGGAGAAGTGGAAAATGGAACTTAATAATACAAAATGCCTAGGTTATTACTATTCAGTTTTTAGTCTGAAAAACCAGATGTTCTACTAGGTGTCCCTACACTTCTTGGGAGGCTTATTCCTACCTAAGACAAGACTTTCAAGATGCACAAACACAAATGTTGTGTCTTGAAGTAGTCATTCCAGAGACTGCATTGTGTTGATTGTACTATATTTCAATTTATAAAACATCTGAGATTTTAGGATATTTTGAATTCTATTACTATATTTTGCTATCTGTAATTTAGTGATTTTTTATGAATAAGTGCATCTAATGAATGATGAGGAAGAGAAAAAAACTCCAAAGGATAATACAAAGGCTGTACTCTAACTACAAAGCTGATATTTCCAGTTATTGTCTGTTTCAAGGACTGAAGCAATTTACTAATATTGTGAAGCTAGCCATAAAATATTTTCTGAAAGCATCCAAGCAGAAAAGTATTGCTGATGTGATCAGCAAAGAATGGAATTGATGACTTTAACAGCTGATTTATTGACAAAATTGAAGCTATGAGACATAAGCTCCACAAAAGGGTTTCCAGGCCCTTCTTAACTCCACCTCCACTCTTTCTTCCTTTTCTGCCACCTCTCATGAAATCACCACTTGCTTTCAAAATCTACTCCTCAATAGCTAACACCCAATGTCTCCTCCATTTCCTGTTCATACACCTCAAATGTACTGTGCTCATCTGCTGCCTCCATTTTCTCTCCTCAAGCTCCCTTCTTAACTCTCTGCAATCCAATTTCCATTCCTTTCCTTATTCTGAAACTGCTCTTTCAAAATTCATCAGTGAGCTCCTTCTTGTTGAATTTAAACAAACTCTATTCTATCCGAATTGTCCTTGATCTCTTGGCAGCATTTGACACTGTGGACTACTCCATTAACCTGATAAGACTTTGTTTTTACTCACATCATTCTCATCTGGTTCTCCTTTTTCCATGCTGCCCAAATCATTTTGATCTCTTTTTCTATCTATCTCTATCTCCCACTCCCTGGAAGCTCCTGAAATTTCTGCTATAGATCTTCTTCTTCTTCTCAATTTATACTCACTCCTGCGGGGAACTCATCTTCTCTCATGGCTTCTACTACCACCTCTATGCTGAGGATTCCCAAATCTACCCGACTATACCTGTCTTCTCTCTCTGTCTCTGGAAACTTACATTTTGTCCTACCTCCAGAACATCTCTACGTGATTGTCCGCTGAGTCCTCCATGAATTCTTCAACTTGTTATACAGAGTATTTTCTCCGCCTAATTTTCCTATCCTGGTTGACAGTACTATTGATCTTCATTTCCCTCAAACCCATAACCTTGGCATTATCCTTTACTCTTCTCTTTCTTTCAATCTAATACTCAGTCTATCTTGTTCTCCACAATATAGCCAGAATCTCTTCTTTCCTCTCCATCCAAATGTCTACCACTCTGGTCCAGATGCATATCATATTTCAGATTCATGGCTCCATCATCCTCTTCCCTAATCACACTTTCTCTATTCCCTCCCCTGTCTAGAAAATACTTCATTCTACTACCCAGATTATTTTATATAATGCAATCAGACACATATCTCCTTAAAGATCTCCAGTAGTTGTCAAATTCCTATGTAGACAGTCTGTCTAGAAAGTAAGTCATTTGAGTTAAAGGGACTGCCTTGTAATTGTCCTCTCCCAACTGTATAGTATAGGCATACAGTAATAACTCAATTAAGACTGATTTACTATAAGCAAATATACTTAATAATATACTTCCAGTCAAATAGTATGTATAAAAAGTCATCAGTGGTTTTAACAGCTTAAGTCACTGTCACTCCTCACCCTTTACCAATGCTGTTAAAAGCAGATATGGTTTCTATCGAGGGCCCACAGCCTCATACAGAAACCATAATCCTGATCATGGGGGCATTGAGTGAAAGTTTATAAATGGCTCAGGGCAAAGCATCATCACTACTGGAAAACCATGTTAGTACATGACCTAATGTTTGGAGGATTCTCCGTATCCAACCCCATACGTAAGCACTACTACAATAGTTAGCGCAGCTACTGCTTCTACAGTCATGAATGAGGTAACAGATGCTTTCCAAATAGAATGCATAGCTCACCTTGAATGGCAAAGAGGCAAAATATGCACTAAACATTGACTGTCTAACTAAACTCAAAAAAAAGTTTCAGCAGAGGTCTGTGCCTGGAGATCTTAAATCTTGCATTGGAATACTAAATAGAATGTAAACAAACAAATATAAGGGATTCTCTAAACATACATACTATGTGGAAATTAGTACCAAAGTTAATCGTGACATTGCTTTTAGTCATGCTTGGGCCATGCAAGCTAATTTTTGGCAAAAGTATGTCTTGTGCTTCTGTTGTAATTTCCCAAGCACTTAGTACAGTACTAATTCTTTTTCAGAAGTGAAAATTAAGGATGAAAAAAGAGAAAGAAGCAGCAGCATGGACTAGTGGAAAGAACATGGATCTGGGTGTGAGGTCCTGGATTCTAATCCCAGCTCCACCACTGATCTGCTGTGTGATCTTGGGCAAGTCACTAAACATCTCTGTGCCTGTTACCTCGTCTATAAAATGGGAATTAAGACCTAGTCCCTCTTAATTGGACTGTGAACACATATGGAACAGAGAGAGTGTCCAATCTGCTTATGTTATTATTCATCCCAGAGCCTAGTAAACTTCTTGGCACACAGCAAGTACCATAACGATTATTATTATTACTGTCATTGTACTTGCACATAACATGATTAATCTGTTTTCACTCTAATTCCCCTGTAACAGTGACAGGCAGGTAGTAAACACTTAATAAATATAATTACTACAACTATTGCTGGCCTCATCTCTATATAAGTCATTTAACAGTCTACCTTGCTAGCTCAGACTCTCACTTGGACTGCAGTTTCACCTTTTCTCATTCTTTCAGAAGATCCCAGCATGAATTTCTTGCTAATACTGCAAACTCAACATAACTAAAACTGAACCCTTCATCCTTTAACATCTCTTTTCTTTCTAGTTCCCAGTCACAGTCAATAACACAACAATTCTCTGTTCTAAAATTCCCCAACCTTGTGTCATTTGAAATATTTGTGTTTCTTGTCACAGCAATTTGTCATTAAATACAGTCATTTTTTTTTCTCCACATTTCCTGGATCTGCCACTTCCTCTCCAGCCGCAAAGCCCCTATCCTGTCTCAGGCTCTGATCACACCTTACTAGATTCTTCTTGTCCCTGTCTTCAGCTTCTCCCCAGCATTTAAAACAGTGTTTAGCGTATAGTAAGCACTTAACAAGTACCATAATAATTATTGCTGTAATTATTACTAATAATGAAATTATCATTTCAACTTAAAGGTTTGAATCTCATTGGCTATAATCATCTTGTAAATCTTAGAGGGAGAGGGGAGAGCCTTTTTTAGACTATGGCCTGCATCACCATTCTGAAACACCATTAAGCATGCATCTGCCATTCGCAAAATGTGCTCCCTTCTCCCTATTCAAATACACTATGCCAGAGCTCCCCCTCTGTAAAGTCTTCTGTAAAAGCCACCTTGAAGGCCTTTCCAAAGTCATCATTATCTTCCAGGTTAGGTCAAAAATTCAGTCATTCTTAGCACTTATATTTATACATTTATTCTTAGCACTTACACCATCATTTCCTACAGTTTTTGTTATGTGTTTGAATGGGATGCTGTTGGAAATTTAGCAGATATTCTTTTGATAACATGAACTTCTAGATAGAATGTAAGTGAAGTTGGAAGAGACACTGTGAGCAAAGGTATGGTGTCAGTCAAGGAGAGTGCATTATAGGGAGGGTTTTTGACGGGTTGTTTTTTAGCATGGGCTTTCTTCAGAATGTATCCCATATTATCAGAAAACTATTGATATATCAGCAAAGAACTAATTGGATATTAGCTTGTTGTATTTATCTTTTCATAGTCCTGCTATTAATAGTTATAGCATTCTTTTTCTCCTGCTTCACTCATTTGTAAAAATCTGTATTTACCATATCTCCATTTACCATATCTCCCCCTAGGTCATAAGCTCCTTGAGGAAAAGGACTGCAAATATGACTTTTTTGTCCTCTCCTAAGCACTTAGTACACCCCTCTCTGTACACAGCATGTGGTCAGTACAATCATTTGATAGTCTATATGCATAAATTGGTCAGGATTCTAAGTCCTGCAAATTGTTCTCTTCAGCCACATTTGCACCCACAGCCAAAACTTATATTAAGTCTCTAATATGTATGTTTAACATATACACTCATACCTAGGCACTGAAGGCTCCAGTCTATTTCTGAAGAATAACTACTACCACCTCAAATTTCTGGGCAGAACAGGTTACCCTGGTAAAATTTCAAGGATGCCTCTATCAGGAGTGCATATTATTCTGGCAAGGGCACAATTATATTTGCTGTTGATGAACTACTGCTCCATGACTACACACTGCATACCTAACCCCAACCAGTCAATTCTCAATAGACACTAAGCAGGGCACAAAAATATTTTAGTTCATAGAAACAGACTGCAACTCCCTTCTGATGGACAGAGTTGCTATGCAAATGGTTCTCCCAAGAGATGGAGCAAACAAATCCTTCATTGCTACTGGAAGTCCTACCTCGTTAATGCAGAAAAATTCATTCTCTAGATAATTATGTGCATGCTAAGTGCAACTTTGTAGCCACTGTTTAAATGTGCATAAGTGGGCTCACATCAGGCAAAAAAGTCTAGGACCAAGCGACCTGAATCTCTGAATGCTTGGAAACTCTCATTCAACATTATCTTTTGGTCATTCCCCTCTACTTAGGCATACAATGTACTTGGAGGGGTTTTTTTGGTGTTGAAATTTCTGAGGAATCAACATTATTATGTCCCAATTCTCAGAAAGCTACAAAGATTACTATGTTTAAAATTCCACAGAATGCATTATGACAACAAATAGAAACCACATTAGTTTAGGGCTTTGAATACACTAATCATGACAATTAAATGTTATTAAATGTTATACTTCAACACTGTTTAGAGACAAGAGTCATTTCAAAGAGGAGTGGAGGCTGGGTCATTACTTTTGAAAGGAAATGTTTGTATAATTACAGCTAAAATCCATATTCTAAATCTGAAAACTACAAAAATGTAGAGAATAAATCATTGAAAAATTTCTGGAGTACAAAACTGTGAAGGATTTTTATGCCCACAGTACTGTCAATAAAAACTGCTTCATTAAATCATATCTCATGTTTCTGTATTTGATTATGAATCATTAAATCATTAAAGTCATTTGTTTGAATCTTCAGTCTTCCCATTCCTATCATTTCATGGTCTAGTTTTGTACCTGATATCTGATCGTGAAGTTGTTTGCTTAAATATTCAAATCCTAGTAATCTCCCATGAATAGGAATATAAATGAATGTTGAGCACATAATTAAAATCACTAGAATAACTGAAAAAGTGATATTAATAACAAACTTTATAACACTTTCAGCTTCTGAAACAATGTTTTTACATTATGAAGTATTTGATATTTAAGGGCTTACTATATGTTAAGCACTGGGATAGATAAAAAGTAATGAGGTTGCTCCTTGTGGGGCTCAAAGTCTTAATCCCTATTTTACAGATGAGGTAACTGAGGCACAGAGAAGTTAAGTGACTTGCCCAAAGTCACACAGCTAAGTGGCGAAGTGTGATTAGAACTCATGTCCTCTGACTCCCAAGCCCATGGGAGTATCTACCCCAGCTCTTAGAACAGTGCTTGACATATAGTGTTTAACAAATACCATCATTATTACTCTTATTAGGAGAAGAGGTATTCTGAAAAAACCATAGCAATGAAGTCAGTCACTCAGACTTTATCTTCTGTGCTGTTCTTGTCCACTTGTTACCCTGAGAAAGTCAGAAGAAATTCCATCTGGTAAAATATATCTCTTTTTCTAAGCTATATCAGAAATTAAAATGCAAAGGAAGTAAGGGTGAGTTCATTGGCATTTCATTTTAGGATAAATCGTTTTCTCTTGCCATGCCCCCAAGCAGAGCCTTTGGATGGCTATGTAGTGAGCCACATTTGATATATTTCTGCCAATGAGAAACAATGTAACTTAGTGGATAGAGCATGGGCCTGGGAATCAGAAGGATCTGGGTCCTAATTCTGGTCCTGCCACTTCTTGACAATATGACCTTGGGCAGGTCACTTACCTTCTCTGGGCCTTAGTTACCTCATTTGTAAAATGGGGATTAAGAATGTGAGCCCCATGTGGGACAGAGATTGTGTCCAACTTGATTTGCTTGTATCTGCCCCAGAACTTAGAACAGTGCTTAGCATATAGTAAGCACTTAACAAATATCATGATTATTATTGTTGTAATTATTACCAATAATGAAATCATCATTTCAACTTAAAGCTTTGAATCTCATTGACTATAATCATCTTGTAAATCTTAGCTTTAGTTCAATACTCCTGCTATTCTTTCCAACTTGTAGTACTGATTGATACCCAACTTTTCTCTCATGTGGTTTGGGAACCTGGTTTGGCCAAAATTAGTGGTGGGTTTTACAGAGAAATTCAACTTGTTACTGGCAAGAGTATTCAATCATAAATCTTCATTAAATCTCACTGTACAAAGGGTTATCTGTAGTTTGTTCCTAGTTTGGTGTAATTCTGCTAAAAAAAAACCCTTTATTTGAAGTAAAATTAAGTTGCTTAATTTCATAAAGCAAAGAACTTGTGAATGGATGTAGCTGATGCAATCTGAAGAAAAAAAGATGGAAATTTTTAATAAATCTCCGGTTCTATTCAGTAACAGGACAATATTGCAAATGGAGTCTGCTCTAGGGGTAGAGGCAATTAGTTCTGGAAGTTACAAGTGGCTAAGTTAGCTAGTTCTTGAACATTCCTCAAGGTCAAAGAGATGTTCTGACACTCATTATATCCAAGGAAGAACAGTGAATGAAGCATGTTCCTTCCTTAAGGCCCACAGAGTGTTCAAGTTTCATAAGCCTTCCAATACCCATGTAGAGAAGTCTTGGAGTAAGGAAGAAACATGAGAGTGCACTGAAGAAGACAAGAGTGAAGGAGGGCATAGAGTAGGTAATTGAAATGATGGGAGCTTGAAGCCTTCCCAAGATAATGCATATAAAGTGAAAAGTGAAGAAAACCTAGAACGGAGCTAAGAGAGACCCTCAGAGAGGAAGAAGCTGGAAGTCAGAGGGAGAGCTGGATAGACTGAGAAGGACATACCAAAAAGACAGAGGAGAATCTGAGAGAAATGTCAGTCAAACTAAGTGCAATTTATATTTCCAAGATGAGGGAGTGGTCCAGGGCAGCCAAGTAATCAAAGAGGATTAGGGTAGAATAGAAAGTGTTAGGCTTGGCAGGAAGAAGGTCATTGATGACCTTGGAGAGAATGATCTCAATAGAGTGAAGGAGTGGAAATCAAATTTTAGAGGGACAAGAAGGAAGTTGGAGAGGAAATGGAGGCGATAATAATAATAGTATTTGTTAAATGCTTACTCTGTATCAAGCACTGTTCTAAGTGGTGGGATACGTACAAGATCATCAGGTTGGACCCAATCCCTCTAAGGGCTGGGGTAGATACAAGTAATTAGGTTGGACATAGTACCTGTCCCACATGTAGCTCAGTCTTAATCCCCATTTTACAGATGAGGTAACTGAGGCACAGAGAAGTTAAGCGACTTGCTCAAGGTCACACAGCAGAAAAGTGGCAGAGCCACAAATGGAACCCAGGTCCTTCTGACTCCCAAGCCTGTGCTCTATCCACTAGACCAAACTGCTTACCATACTCAGGTTATACTGTGGAGACAATTGAGGGCTGATGGGGCTATCCTTGGAATTTTACCAAATCTGCAATTTCAAGAAGAGAAAACTGGGATGGTGATCATTAATTCATTCAATTGTATTTATTGAGCACTTACTGTGTGCAGAGCATTGTACTAAGTGCTTGGGAAAGTACAATACAGCAATAAACCTGCACATTCAATAAACAGGCACATTCCCTGTCCACAGTGAGCTCACAGTCTAGATGGGAGAGACAGACATCAATACAAATGAACAAATTTCAGATATGTACATAAGTGCTGTACATAAGTGTGGGGCTGGGAGGGGGGCAGAACAAAGGAAGTAAGTTAGGGTGATGCAGAAAGGAGTGGGAAAAGAGGAAAGGAGAGTTTAGTTGGGGAAGGGATCTTGGAGATGTGCCTTCAATAAGGCTGTGAAAGATGCAGGGGGAGTAATTGTCAGATTTGAGGCAGGAGGGCATTTCAGGCCAGAGGGAGGATGTGGGTCGGGGATGGGCAATGAGACGGGTGAGACTGAGACTGTTGAGACAGGATGCTCCTGAAATAAGATCTCTGGGAGTTATTTTGGCTATGACTTAGAGGTGAAAAGCCTGGTAACCTCACAGTCACATATTAACGACTGATAACATGATCCATATTTTGTCTGTTATTGATAAATATCAGTAAACTAGTAAAAATTAGCCCGCTGAATTCTTGATGTATGGCATGCTATGTATAATGACAAGACAACAGTAAATGTAGAAATCAAGTGCCTGGAAACATTAATATCTTAACACATGAACCTATCTTTTTTTTTTTGGTTTCATTGTCCAGAAGTAAGTTGTAGTTAAAATGTCTAGGAGATATAATCTCTTTCCAAAATTTGCCATTCCAAGTATTAAATTATCATATAACTACTTTGTAATACTCTTTTTGAAATATCAGGTACCTTTACTGCATCTGAAAGGTTCAATTACTACAGTTGCATAGGTCATCAATTAACCCTGTTGATGAGGGGAGTGGTCACAAAACCTTCTGAGCTATTGAATAAGAGTTATTTGGATTCTTTTTAAAGGGGCAACACACAAAATGTTTTACAGCATGTTCTTAAAGGACATGCCTTCTCATTATACTTAAAAAATAACTAAACACCTATTAACTTAAAATAATTCTGCCGAAGTTCCATACTACATAATTTTTGTTTCTGGAAACTGTTCTTTCAAGAAATTAATTATAGGCTGAGATTAACTACAAGGAGGGAATTTTACAGTCTCCAAACATTAGAGCTTACTTCTCTTCATATCTACAGGATATGGTAAAATGAATCAAAATTATTAATCACTCATTTACTTTTGCACTCTTTCTCATTTGGTTCAGATTTTTGTATTTTCCTTAACCACCAATCTAATGGGAAGGAAGGTTTCTATAGATTTTTTTTTTAAATCCAGTTTTCAAAAGATATAGGTAATGATATTTAGAATGGGTACAGAAAATTTCAATCTGTGATTTTTCAGTATTCTCAGTGGAATCCTTGTCATGAAATTCAGTGCATTGCCTTAAAAATTGCCTTTTAGGAAAGTAAGACTACTGGTAACATTCCTCTAAATCTAGATGGTCACATGCTTGCCTTCTGGTTTCAAACTGAACTTCTGATTGAAAGAATTAGAGGTTAAAGAAGGAGAAGACTGGCTGACTCTTATTTGGTACATTTGATGTTTATAATCTGAAGACAAGAAGGTATAAACAAATCTGAATTCCTATCGTAGTTTCTATGATAAACAGTTCATTATAATAGACTAGTGACCCTATATTAGTCACAGCAAATGGCATAAATAGGTCATAGGGAAAATATGAATTAGCAGTGTTAGGTTGGTATTAATGATTGATTCACAGAGTAAAAACAAACACCAGCTCAACTGAAAAAATACTGTCATTAAAAGAGCAGAGGCCTTCTTATTACACTGTTATAATGCCTCTTTTCAGACAAAAAAAAATTGATAGGTGCACTATCCAGAAATTACTGAAGCCACAACTCTGAGAGAATGAAATCCTTAAATCAGTTATTTAGCTCTGTTAAATCCATGATCAAGGTTACAGCAAAATGCCTGCAACCTTCTCTACATTCACTAATGATGAACATTGTAATTCCATTAAGTAATTCAGTCAGATTAACTATCGATCCAACTTTCAGCTAACACTATTCAACTTCAGAACATTAATGTCTCAGTAATGCTCATCAAATATCAATTGATGAATGTATTAATTATTTCACATGGGTCAAGTATGTTTATTATCCCTATTCTAAGGTACCTATCTGGAGCATGGTTTGGTTTGTAAGATATGTTCAAAATAGCTACTCCTATCAAGAAGGAAGAATCATAAAGGTAGAGAGATCAGCCATTATACAAGCTTAACATGTCCAAAATAGAACTCCTTATCTTCCCACCTAAACCCTGTCCTCCCCTTGACTTTCCCATCACTGTAGATGCACCACCATCCTTCCTGTTTCACAGGTCTTTAACCTTGACTCCTCTCTTTCATTTAACCCACATAATCAATCACTAAAACCTGTCAGTACCACCTTCATAACATCGCTAAAATCCACCCCTTCCTGTCCATTACCACGTTAATGCAATCACTCATCCTGCCCCGCCTGGATTAGTGCATCAGCTTCTGGGGATCTCCAAGCCTCTTGCCTCTGCCCACTCCAGTCCAGAATTCACTCTGGGGCCCGGACCATTTTTCTACAAAAACAATTAGGACATATCATCCTGATCCTCAAAATACTCCAGTGGTTGCCCATCCACCTTCACATCAGACAAAAACTCTTCACCATTGGCTTTTAAGGACTTGGACACTTTGGTCCCTCCTACCTCCCCTCACAACTCTCCTTCTACAACCCAGCTCACACACTTTGCCCCTCTAATGCTAACCTAATTGTGGCTTGGCCTCTCTTTATCTCGCTGCCAACCCCTAGCTCACGTCCTAAATTCCACACTGGCCTGGAACGCCCTTCCTCCTCAAATCTGAATGACATTTACTCTCCCCCACTTCAAATACTTTTTGAGGGCACACCTCATCCAAGAAGCCTTCCCAACTAAGCCCCTCCTTTCCTCTTCTCCCACTCCTTTCTGCATTGCCCTGACTTGCTTCCTTTGTTCTTCCTTCTCTCAGCTCCACAGCACTTATATACATATCTGTCATTTATTTGTGTTGATGTCTGTCTCTCCCCATCTAGACTTTGAGGTCACAGTGGGCAGGGAATGTGTCTTTTCATTGTTGTACTCTCCCAAGCGTTTAGTACAGTGTTTTGCACACAGTAAGCACTCAAGAAATACAACTGAATGGTGAAATGAGACAGATCTTAAAATAAATAACAGAGATTAAGGACATGTACTTAAATGTGAGGGTGGAATGAAAGTGCTTAGTAGGTATGGACCCAAATGCATAGGCAATGAAAAAGGGAGTGAGAATGGGAGGAAAGATGAGAGATTAGTCAGCAAAACCTTCCTGAAAAGATACAATTTTAGTAGTGTGTATCATTAAATAATATAGGTCTCTGGTGGGAGAAGAAAATGACCTAACCTATGTAGAGGTATAAAACATTTTCTTCAGAATCCACAAACTCAACCATGTTTCTCATTAGCGTAGGCAATATAGTCAAAGTTTAAAAAGATAATCAATCGATAGTATTCCTTGAGTGCTTACTTTATGCAGAGTACTGTACTAAGTGATTGAGACAGAACAGTAAAGTACAGTTGGTATAGGAGTTTACAGTCTAGAATCATTTAAATCAATTACAGATTGGCCATGAAAAATGAAAGGCAAATAGGGGAAATGAGGGCTAGTTAGGGAAGACCTCTTGCAGGAGATATGATTCTAGAAGAAATTTGAAGGTGAGGACAGCATTTCAAATATAAAGGAAAAAGGGAGCTCCAGGAGAGGGGTAAGGGGTTGTTGTGAGATAGAACAGATCAAGGTCAAGTGAGCAGTTTGACATTGGAAAATCAGTTGATAGGCTGGGTTATAATGGGAGATCAGATAGGTAATATAGGACAGGAAGAGCTGATGCTAAGCAGTTTCGGCCAATTCAGGGATGGACAGGAATCCATTGAAGGTTTCTGAGGAGTGGGAAGACACTGACTGAATATTTTTTTGGAAAAATGATCCAAGCAGTAGAGTGCAATAGGGCCTGGAATGTGGTGAGAGTGGAAGCAGGAAGGTCAGCAAGAAGGTTGAGGCAGTAGTCAAGGTGGGATATGATAAAACACTTGTAACACCTTGTTAGCAGTTTGGATGGAGAGAAAAGGGAAGATTGTAGGGATGTTGTGAAGGTAGAATTGATAGGATTTAGTGATTGAATATGCGGAGAGATGGAAGAGGTGAGTTGAGGATAATGGCAATCAAAAGATTTAAAGCCCCCCAAAATTTGAAGGGTAGAAAAAGGTTTATATTTCCACTTATATGAAGAGAACAAGCGTATTGAAATTTGAGATAGTTGGAGATTAAAATGAACATAATATGACCAAAGATTGCTTGACAAGAAAAATGATAATACCACCTCCTTAGACATTTGAAGAGCTTCAGAAGCATCCAACACATTCTCCAGATTTAGGCAAGCCTAAAAAAACAAAAACCAAAACGTTCAGGAATTACTTATGAAAATGAATCAAATTAATAAAACATCTTTATGAGCAGAATTGACTGAAAGGTGGAATGATATCTTTTATTTTGAGACCCCTCTCCTGAGTGTTGTCTTTTCCCTTCATGACTGCAACGTCGTGTCTTCATGGTGTGAGAGGCACTCGTTTTCGAGTCCCTCTAGTTAATTGCCAGCCAGAGCTTTTCCTGCCAACTCCTCCAGCCTGGAACATGTAGTTTTTTGGGACAGGCAGAAGAGGGTGGCAAATTCTGGGCCACAGTGATTCTGGGAATATGGCAGCAGCTGAATAGAGCTTCAGCACTACCTCGGTTAGCCACCATTGGCCCCAGATCAGTTTGACCTAGCAGAAAGATCCTGGATGTAGGAGTAAGAAGACCTGGATTCTAATTCCAGCACTGCACTTTCCTACTGTATGACTATGACCTTGGGCTAGTCACTCAACTTCTCTATTCCTCAGTTCTGTATTCTGTAAAATCGATCCATCAATGATGATCATTGAACATTTATGCATGTAGAGCACTGTAGTAAGACCTTGAAAGAGTTCACTATAGTAGAGTTGTTAGTTATGATCCCTGACCTCAAGAAGCTTGCAGCTATTGGGAGAGACAGGCATTAAAATAAATTCCAGTTAGGAGGTGCAGCATAGTATAAGGATAGGTACATAAGTGCTGTGGGGCTGGGAGTGGAATAAATATTAAAATGCTTAAAGGGTACAGGCCCAAGTGGATAGGTGATGCATAAGGCAGGATGAATAGGTTAGGGAAAGAGGGGTTAGCAGACAAGGCCTCTTGTACTCCCCCTCCCCATTAGACTGTCCAATGAGGGACAGAGATTGTCTCTGACTTGATTATTTTATATTTATCCCAGGGTTTGGACAGTTTGGTGCAGAGAACATTTTTATTATTATTAATAACAAATAAGTATTCCCTACTTCCTCTGGTTTTGCTTGTGCTTCACAAGACATGATTCCCTAGGCAGATTTTAAATTAAATTTTTTTCAACAAGTAGGATTAACTTGTCTAAGTGATTAGCCCAAAGGTCAAGTTAGAACTAGATATTTAAATATTGGGTTCCAGTAAGTCTGAAATAAAGCTTTCAGTAAGTATTTTTTTAGTGAACTTACTAGTAACCAAGAAGTGGAGAAAGAGTAACATTAATATCCTAACTCTGAGTAATAGTCAACAATGCCAAAGAAATTCCTGTAAAACTAAAGCAGAGAAGGTGAATTAGTATATTTATCTGATCAGTTAAATTATTTCATATGTGCAAAAAAAGTCTTCTATCTAATTTGCTTTCTTACTATGATGTTTCACCAGTGAAATGAATGTAACTACCTAATAAAGAATAAAATGCATCGAGTATAATGTCATAAAACACGGAGTTTAAAATTGCATGTGAGTTGAAAAGCTTATCAGTAAAGGAACATTTATCTTTCCAAATCTCAGTGTTGTGTTAAAATCCAAATATTCTCTGCTTGAGACCTCAGGGGAATCTCATAGAGTCTAATCAAAAGAACACTTTGCAGTTCAGTTTAAAAGGTCAGTGTGCTGAGTTATCTTGCTGTGATGGTAGTTTAGCAATGGTCTAGCAACTAAGCTTATGGCTGGTAGTGACCCACATCATTTTGTGGCAATAGAAAAATTGGCATTAATGTTTTCATTCTTCCTTTACCACTAAAAGGTATATTAGTGCTGCCTGAAATTCAGCGTATTAGAGTCAGTAGCTGGTCAATGAGGGCATTCTTCAAAGTGATTCAGGAGCCTTAAAAGGGCTCTGTCCTTTGGGCCAGCTTCTTTATTGTGCTAGAGAATAATCACTATGGCCTGAGCTCAAAAGTGCTGTCAGATCATGTATCTAAGAACAATAAAACTTTAATAAAAACTTGGAAAATTGATAATGATGAAACAATATCTTGCCCTCCTACATTCAAAGGAGGAAAAATGATAACAGATGGCTGAATATAGCAGAGGCTACTCTTGGGGTTTTTTTTTAAACTCTTTATCTGGGAAAATTCAATAGTGATGGGTAAAATGTAAAGTTAAACCAGAATAGGGAAATGAATTGTTTTAAGAGTGGTTAAAGTGATGAATCTACTTAAAACCAAATGGACACCGGAATGATACTGTTTAGCAGCTCTTTGAGTATTTTTGAAAACAGGAGTGGCCCCTCTAGACTGTAAACTCATTGTGGGCAGGGAAGGTGTCTGTTTATTATTACACTATACTCTCCAAAGTGCACTTAATTCAATGTTCTGCACACAATAAGCACTCAATAAATATGATTGAATGAATGAATGAATAAATACAGGGAAAATTCTAGTGAACCAGTGCAAGAATCTCTAGGTGACATCAGTGACCATGCAGGATTTTTGGAAGACCAATCAATCTAGACCATGATTCTGAACTTCTAAATTAGAGAATTCTGAGCCAATAATGAGGTGAGTGGAAGTGAGATGAAATTTCCAGAAACCCGGATTTCCAAACTGTGATATCAAAATATTAATATACTTTGAGGACTAAAATGCAACTCTACAACCTAAAAAGGCAATTATGTAACTATAATCTAAAAGAGTTTAGGTGATTTTAAATACTTTATAATCTCTAAAGGAACTATAAGATTGATTTTCGTGTTATCCCCTTGGTGCTGATTTTCTATGTTTAAATTTTTCATCCTCCCAGGTAGGGAGAATGCCTTTTCAGTACCAACTTTTCATAAGCTGTTTGGACATCCATGTTTCACCTAGTGAAATTGTGATACTGTAAATTGAAAATTGTAAATTGAATATTTCAGGTGCTTGCTATTTGTAATTTTTACATGATTCAGTTTTGAGTATTTGCTTCATATGTAATGTTGGTGAAACTACTTGAGAAGACAAATGTGCCCTATGTTGTAGGTTCAAGTCTTACATCATATAGAAATTTAGTCACCTACAATGCTCCTCTAGATTTTCTCCATGATAATGAGAAGCAGCATGACCTAATAGGTGGAGCCTGGGCCTGGGAGTCAGAAGGTCCTGGGTCCTAATCCTGACTCCACCACTTGTCTGCTATATGACCTTGGGCAATTCACTTAACTTCTCTCTGTCTGTTACCTCATCTGTAAAGTGAAATTGGACTATGTTCAACCTGATTAGCTTGTGTCTATCCCAGTGCTTAGTATAGTGCCTGGCACAGAGTAAGTGCTTAACAAATACCATTTAAAAAAAATTATAGAACTTTCCAACTTTTGATCACCACACTCTGCTTTGCAATCTGCTAAAAGCCATGATGGCCATTTAGATTCTGTTTTCTAGCTCTTTGACTCTCTGGACTCATTTGGATAATGCTGCCTCAATAACAGGATTTGGGGACTGCTTTAGATCCTACGCTGCAGAGATGAAAATCTATGGTTTTATACAGGATTTTTTCAGGTGCCAGAATATGTAATTTTGTCGTGGAATATTGGAAGATCACTGAGGCATACTAACCAGCAATTAGGAAAGGGGTCCTAGTCTACGGGCTTCATAAAAAACTGGATAATAATGTTGGTATTTGTTAAGCGCTTACTATGTGCAAAGCACTGTTCTAAGCTCTGGGGTAGATACAGGGTAATCAGGTTGTCCCACATGAGGCTCACAGTTAATACTCATTTTACAGATGAGGTAACTGAGGCACAGAGAAGTTAAGTGACTTGCCCACAGTCACACAGCTGACAAGTGGCAGAGCGGAATTCGAACCCATGACCTCCGGCTCCCAAGCCCGGGCTCTTTCCACTGAGCCACGCTGCTTCTCTAAGTTCTTTTGGTATCTTTGGATACCAAGGGGTATCCAAAACAAAGACAGGCCCAGATTAGGACAACTACATTGGAGCAGCAAGATGCTTACTTTGTGCAAACAGTGTGGATTGGAGTGTCAGTCTTTTCAACCACAACACACTAAGGGTACTTTCATTGTGAGTTAGGGGCAAACCTGAGATAGAAAGCACTGAGGGCCAAGTGAATTGGTATCTGTAACTTTTCTCCCAGCACTGAGGGCTCCTTGTCCCAACAAGTCATTCAATCTTATTTATTGAGAACTTATTATATGCATAGCACTGCACTAAGCACTTGGAAAGTACATTTCAGCAATCCCGACAAACCCTACGTACAGTGGTCTTACAGTTTAGAAGAGGGGAGACAGATATCCAAACAAGTAAACAGGCATCAACATAAATAGAATTATATGTACATATGTATATGTAAAAACATATAAAAACAAGTAAATAGGTCACCAATATAAATAAATTATAGATATATATGCATATAAACAAGTGCTGGGGGGCAGGGAGGGGGAGAAGCTAAGGGAGTAAATTGAGGTGACATGGAAGGGAGGAATAGCTGAGGAAAAGGGAGGCTTAGTCTGGAAAGTTCTTTTGGAGGAGGTGAGCCTTCAGTAGGGCTTTGAAGTGGGAAAGAGAGATTGCTTGGTGGATTTGAGAAGGGAGAGCATTCTAGGCCAGATGTAGGGCATGGGCCAGGGTTTGATGCCGGGACAGGACAGATCAAGACACAGTGAGAAGGTTAGCACCAGAAGAGCAAAGTGTGTGGACCGGGATGTAGAAGGAGAGGTGAGGTAAGAAAGAAAAAGGTGATGGAGAGCTTTGAAGCCCATAGTGATGGACAGGCAACCACTGGATATTTTTGAGGATAGGGATAATGTTCCCAGAAGGCTTCTCTAGAAAGATAATCCGGGCAGCAGAGGGAAGTGTAGACTGAAGTTTAGAGAGAAAGGAAGGTGGGCCCTCAGAAAGGAAGCTAACGAGTAATCCAACCGGGTTAGGATGAGTGATTGTACTAACGTGGTAGTGGCTTGGATGGAGAGGAAAGGTCAGATCATGGCAATGTAAAGGTGAGGCCAGCAGGATTTGATGATGGATTGGATATGTGAGCTGAAAGACACAGCGGAGTCAAGGATAACAACAAGGTTGCAGGCTTGTGAGACAGAAAAGTTGGTTGTGCCATCCTCAATGACGGGAAAGTTAGAGAGAGGACAGGGGTTGGATAGGAAGATAAAGAACTCTGTCTTGGACATGTTGAGTTTGAGGTGGCAGAAGGACATCCAAGTAAAGATGTCCCAAAGGCAGGAGATGTGAGCTTGGAGGGAGGGAGAGAGAAGAGGAGAGGAGATATAGATTTGGGTGTCATCCACATAGAGGTGATAGTTGAAACCATGGGAGCGAATGAGTTCTCCAAACAAGTTAGTATAGATGGAAGATCACACTCTTCACATGCTCTTCAAACATCCAACTTGCAGCATCCAATTTCCAACATGCTCTTCACACATTGACCATGGGTATATAAACTGCTGACAAACATACTCAACAACTCCACCTCTCCTGCACTGGATAGCCAGCCCTTCTGCCTCCTCTTGCACCCACACCAGCTCTCCTCCATACCATCCAGAAGACACCTTTCTATCCTGTCTTCCTTCACTTAGAGGGACAGAGAAATGCATCTATAACATCAGACTTTTATATAACCTTAGGAAGACTGGTGACTCTGTAGCAGGTACTGTGGTGTGCCCTAGAACCTGAGCCACGAAGAGCTTGAAATCCTTCCTTGGTAGCTATACCAGCCTGCTGTTTTTAAATTTCTTTTTATGGGTGTATTTGTTTTTGTCTTTTATTGTATTTCAGTGTTTAATTATCCTATCACAACTTATGTGTTTGTCTCCAGTTCCCTTTGTTCCCTGTCTCCCACTTATAGTACACTGGGAGTCCTTTGTGGGTGGGGGACTGTCTAATTCCCATCTATGTATTCTTTCCCCAGGCTTAGTACAGTGCCCTGCACATATGAGCACTTATGTACTCTATTAATACTACTTAATAAGGGCCTACGCCCAGAGGACATTGATACCATTATTATTGAGACTGTGAGCCCACGTAGGACAGGGACTGTGTACAACCCAATTTGCTTGTATCCACCCTAGTGCTTAGTACAGTGCCTAGAACATAGTAAGCACTTAACAAATAACATAATTATTGTTATTGTTATTACTACCACTGTTTTTTGTACTACTGCTACTAGTATCAACATCCTCATTATTCTTCCAGCCTCCAGCTCTTCAGTCTATGCTTGCATATTTACTGTCTGGATATCTTCTTCAAACATTATTCAGCACCCATTTCCCTCTACTCAAAAATTTCTAATAGCTACCCATTTTCCTTCACATAAAACAGAAACTACTCCCCATTGGGTTCAAGGGTTTCCCCATCAGCTTTCCTTTCAGTACATATCTTCTTGCTTCATTAGTCCTTCTCAGCTCATCTTTTTTACTCCTTCCAAACTAAATGGTAGTACTTCATTAATAATTCTTCCACTCCAAACCCCTTGCTCATGTCTTTCTCTTTCCTGAAACTCCTTCCCCTTCAATGACATCTAATGACACACTTACCCAAAAAAATTTAGCTTGAAAACCTGACTCCTCCAAGAAACCTTTGCTGATTAATTTCTACCATTTTCAATTGTACCGGTGAGACAGTCATCCCTATTTCTTATGTGTATAAACAATATTCAGCACTTATGCATATATTGTTCTACTTACACTGTTCATTTGTATATCTGTTTCAACAATCAATACTATTTGTGGTATTTAAGTGTTCATTATGTGCCAAGCACTGTATTAAGGGCTGGGGTAGATACAAGGAAATTAGGTTCCACCTGGGGCTCACAGTATAAAGCACTGTATTAAGGGCTGGGGTAGATACAAGGAAATTAGGTTCCACCTGGGGCTCACAGTATAAACAGAAAGGACTTCAAATACTGAATTCCCATTTTGCAGGTGAAGGAAATGAGGCACAGAGAAGTTAATTGATTTGCCAAGATCACACAGTAGGTATGTGGCATAGCTGGAGCTAAAATCCAGTTTCTCCGACTGCCAGGCCCATGTTTATTCCACTAGGCCACATTACTTCTCAATGATATTTATTGATCACTTCCTGTACTCTCCTTAACTGTAAGGACTGTACTAAGTCCTTGATGGAGTATAAGAGTAAGTGGACACATCTCACTCTAGACTGTAAGCTCATTAGGTAATAATAATAATGTTGGTATTTGTTAAGCGCTTACTATGTGCAGAGCACTGTTCTAAGCACTGGGGTAGACACAGGGTAATCAGGTTGTCCCACATGGGGATCACAGTCTTAATCCCCATTTTACTGATGAGGGAACTGAGGCACAGAGGAAGTGAAGTGACTTGCCCACAGTCACACAGCTGACAAGTGGCAGAGCCAGGATTCGAACCCCTGACCTCTGACTCCAAAGCCCGGGCTCTTTCCACTGAGCCACGCTGCTTTAGTAGATAGTGTATCTACTAAATTATTGTAACGTACTCTCCCAAGTGCTTAGAACAGTGTCTGCACATAGTAAGCACTCAGTAAATACCATTGATTGATTGATCCCTGTCATCAAGGAGTTTACAGTCTGGTGTATGAACAATTTCCTTATTCTTGCGACTTCCAATGACTTCCTCCTACTCCCACTATTTGTCAGTAGTTTATGTTCTCCTGCCTATTCCCATTATACTAGCAATTTCCTTGAGCGTATAGATCTCATCTTTAACTTTGCTTGTGCTCTCTCAGGCACTTAATCTCCTCGAGTAGATTCTCAGTGCGTAGGACTGATTGGTTGTTTAGTACACAGTAAGTGCTCAATAAATTTGATCAAAAGAATGAATAAACTGCCTTAGTATCAAAGTTCTATTCCATTCTTTGATTGAACTGCCCCACCGGATGCATGGTTGAGGGAGTGCTGATTTTGCTAGCCATCCTCGTACTCTCTGAAGTGATGAAATATAAGTGAGTCACCCGGTGAAAACCTTTTTTTGGGTAAGTGTGTCATTAGCTGTGCAATATTTTCAGAAGTAAATTTTCTCAGTCGTCACTATCCCAGTAGCTTAATGCATTTGCTAGATCCCAGAGCTACAAAGCAGTCATGCTGATTAGAGCAGTGGCTCTCTGTAATACATTAGGGAAAGAAATTGATGGGGCCCTGAAGCACTTCTTTGAAGCTAACCATTATACTAAAGGTGTCTGTATTCTGCATATGCCTCATGGGCACTAATTCACTGATTTTACACTTTCTAACTGTCCTGAAAATTAAAGTATTAAAGGCATTTAACTCTAGAAGATGCCACTTTCCAGAAGTAACAAAAAAGTCTGGATTCTGGATTGAATTCAAATTCCATGCAGTTTTAAAATCAGCTCTGTGGTAAAATGACACTCAAAATCTCAATTCAGAGCTCATTTAGTCTTTAATTTTGCTTTCAAAAAGGCTATAAGCAGACATATTCATTACATAAAAAATGAAGATAATACAGGGTACAATATTTGTGCCCAAAGTAGTCACAATAGCCAATTCCACCTTTACAACTGCCCTTCCTTCCCCTAATATCCACCTACTCACTCCTAACTATGCACCTTCTTATTCTTACCTACACCTTTCTTGCCTCTACAACACCTCTCATTCCCCCAACCCCAGTCCTTTAAGACATTGATAATGCTGTGCTGAGGGACATCACAACTGAGGAGAATGGGAGGGTCCATGTGCCAACCCTCTCCCTCTCCCTTATGCCATCCACTTTTGCATTCAATTAATCAATCAACCAGTGCTATTTATTAAATGCTAACAGTGTTCTGTACTAAGGGCTTGGAAAAGTATACTGTGACAGAGTGGACAGGTTCCCTGTCCACATGAAGCTTTCTTTGAGTTAGAGGGTGAGACATTAAAATAAATTATGGATATGTAAATGCTGTGAGGCTGAGGCTGAAGTGAATATCAGTACTTAAAGGGTGCCTGGTGCATTGGCAGTTTATGGTGTGAAGCTTGAAGAAGGAGTTGGGAGGAGAGGAGCACCAGGATACACTCCTTGGTCATGGTGGGGTCTTTCTGACTTCTGGTCCCACATAGCCCCTCATGAGTGTCCAGCTGGCAAGTGCAGCAAACCGAGGTGGCTCACAGCTCCCACCTCTGTCACCACTCTGGCTGGTAATACTGTACTGCTGTCATCATGCAGAATGGTTTTGCTTTGCTGTCTGTCTCCCCCTTTTAGACTGTGAGCCTGTTGTTGGGCAGGGATTGTCTCTATCTGTTGCCAAACTGTACATTCCAATCTCTTAGTAGAGTAGTCTGCACATAGTAAGCGCTCAATAAATATGAATGACTGAATGAATAAATGCTATATGCCATGTTTGTCATAGAGCATCTAAGAGGTCCCATTAGGTAACTGGCTAAAATACGGCCTGGTCCCACCTAACAGAGCTGTGTCCAACATGACTGTAGCATCTACATACCACAAGAGAAGTGGAAATTTGAAAATGATTAAGGTAATTAAAAGTCAAAATATATAACGCAGACTCACAAAAAAACACAGTTCTAAACTAGTAGCCTGTGTTTGCAACTGAAACTTTTATGGTTATAGCATACAATTTAAAAATTTTATTTAAACAGAATGAGTCTGCATAGTTCTGTTCTGAATCTATTGCTTGAAGAGCTCAAGTGCACATATTCTACTTGTTTGTAGCATTGTAGGTATGAGAATTCTATTGGTATTTTTTCAATTCTCTTTAATCCTCCTTTATTGTGGCTTAGTTGTTCAGTGTAAATCCACTAAGTGGTAACTGTTGACTCAAGTATGAGGAAAACAAATTTGGAAATACTTATGATGAGAAAAACCTGAAGAAGAATGGAGCTTCAGGTTTTTTCAACTGTAGCTGTGGAAAGCATATGGTTTTTCCATTCTTAGCACTTCTTTGTGACTATCTTGTTAACAGAGATATTCATTTTAACTGAATTGCAATAGAGACTATTGAATTCAACACCATTTTCTTCTCCAGATTAGGGGAATATATCTTCCCTAGATGCAATGGAGCAATAAGAATTCTCTGTTTCTCTGCCTCATTTCCTGGGTTTCACCTGGGTTTAGGATAGAGTGAACTGCTGCTCCCAGAGCTGCATTGCCCATTAGCAATTGAGCTTAATCAATACAAGTGTTTAACACACATACCTAGGAAGCTGGGAATTCCATTTTCTTCATGATACTCTATTTGTCACTCCATCTTCACTAAAGACTTCCCCAAAGTTGCTGTGATTAATTAATGTTGGTATTTTTAAAGCGCTTACTATGTGCAGAGCACTGTTCTAAGTGCTGGGATAGACATAGGGTAATCAGGTTGTCCCACGTGAGGCTCACAGTTAATCCCCATTTTCCAGATGAGGTAACTAAGGCACAGAGAAGTTAAGTGACTTGCCCACAGTCACACAGCTGCCAAGTGGCAGAGCCGGGATTAGAACCCATGACTTCTGAATCCCAAGTCCAGGCTTTTTCCACTGAGTCACGCTGCTTCCCCTAATTCCCCTGTGATTAATTGTAACATAGCAACAATATGTGCCATGTAGGCGACTCAATCAATCAATCAGAGCAGTGTACTAAACACTTGGCAGAGTACACTACAACTGTGTTGGTAGACATGTTCCCTGCCCACAACAAGCTTACAATCCAGAGTGAGGTACAGACATTAATCTAAATAAATTTATCGATATGTACATAAGCGTTGTACGGTTGAGGGAAGGGTGAATAAAGGGTACAAATTCAAGGGCAAGGGTGACACACAAAGGAGTGGGAGAAGAGGAAATGAGGGCTTAGTCGGGGAAGGCCTCACTGGAGATGTGCTTTTAATAAGGGTGGGGAGAGTAATCCTCTGTCACACATGAAGAGGGAGGACGTTCTAGGCGAGAGGCAGAATGTGGGTGAGAGAGCAGTGGTGAGGTAGATGAGACTCACTCCCATGTTTCTCAGCATGTTCCATGATGGTATTAATACTCCTTTCAAGATTCCTCTCCATCCTACCAAGAGCAGGGGGACAATGCAGTTCACCATGACCCTGGAACTTTTCAGCAGATATAATCATCCTCAGTATGCAGAGCATTGTACTAGGCGCTAGGGAGAGTACAATACAACAGAATTAGTTAGACACATTCCCTGCCACTTATTATTGCATTGGGAATATATTGTAGGCTAAGATTTAAGTTCCGTAGAAGAGGGTTCAGGACTGGGAATATGTTCTAAAGTAACACCAGTCTCACTCTAACTTGACCTTGTCTATCTCACTAATGGCTCCCTTGCCCACATTCCTCCTCAATCCTGGAACTACTTTTCCCTTCATAAATGACAGATCGCCATTCTCCCCACCTCAAAGACTTACTAAAATAAAATTTCCTCTGAGTGGCCTTCCCTGACTAAACTCTCTTTTCCCCTCCTCCCTCTACCTTCTGAATCACCTTTGCTTTTGGATATGAATCCTTTAGACACTTGATAGCACATATGTGTGTGTCTGCAATTTATTTTAATGTCTGTCTCCCTCTCTAAACCTCTAAACTGTATACTCTTTAGGAGTAGGGAGCATGTCTACCAACTCTGCTTTATTGCACTCCCCCCAATCACTTTTTACAGTCCTCTGCACTCAGTAAATGCTTGTTAAATACCAATAATGGACTACTAATTGATTAACAGGGTGAACTGGTCTGCTATATGACCTTGGGCAAGTCACTTCACTTCCCTGTGCCTCAGTTACCTCATCTGTAAAATGTGGGTTAGGACTGTGAATTCCATGTGGGTCAGGCATAGTGTCCAACCTGATCTGCTTGTATCTTCCCCGGCGATTAGTACAATGCCTGGCACATAGTGAGCACTTAACAAATTCCATAATTAAGTAAACAGTGAGAAGCAGCACGTGAACAGAGCATGGGCCTGGGAGTCAAAAAGACCTGGGTTCGCATCCTGGCTCCAACACTTGTCTGCTTTGACACCTTGGGCAAGTCACTTAATTTGTCTGTGCTTGTTACATCATTCATTCATTCAATTGTATTTATTAAGTGTTTACTGTGTGCAGTGGACTATACTAAGAACTTGGGAAAGTACAATACAACAATAAGCAGTGACTTTCCCTCCCTACAATGAGCTCACAATTCTCTGTAAAATGGGAATTTAGGCTGTGAGCCCAATGTGGGACAAGGACTGTGTCCAATCCAATTAGCTTGTATCTACCCCAGCACTTTGTACAGTGTCTGGTACATAGTAAGCACTTAACATATGCCATTAAAAAAACCTTAAAAAAATTAACCCTACATCACAAAGAAAAAAGAGATGAGGTTTTCAGACAAACATTGCAGAAATACAAACAGAACATAAGCCTTTGCAAAACAATCTATAGCAGAGGTTTGGCAGAAAACTGATTCTTAGTCCTATCAAGAAGAAGGTCATGCCAGATATACCCCACCAGCTCTTTTCTCCCCACCTACAAAGAAGCCATATGTTAGGTATGCGAATAGAATATATTTAAATATTTTTATCCAGTCATATTCTCTAAGGCAAGGAGGCTCATTATTTACAAGCTTTGTTAGGTTTATGGACATTATATATATGTATATTTAGTATTCTCTGGTATGCTTGGAGAATCATGCTGAAAGTGGCAAATTCCATGTGAAATTAACCAGTATTGCATATTAAGCTATTGTTTATCTCTGAAGTTTGGACAATGGGGTTTTTTTTGGCTTCTACAAATTCTCCTTTTATATATCTGTGGCTTGATGATAAACTGGTGTAACTGGTAATCTGGGCAAATGAAACTTTTTAATTTACTCACAATCCCAACATAGGAGTTGAGGTTTAAAATGAGTTTCAAGAACATAAAAATTAGCATAATTGAATACACTGGGATAGATGCGAGTTAATCCCCAGTAACAATCCCTGTCCATCATGGGGCTCACCTCACAGTATAAGTAGTATAGAGAGCAGGTATTGAATCCCCATTTTACAGATGTGAAAACCGAGGCACAGACAATTTAAGTGACTTACTCAAGGTCATACAGCAGGAAATTGACAGAGTCCAGGATGAGAACCCATATCCTCTGACTCTCAGGCCTTTGCTCTTTCCTCCAGAGTATGCTGCTTCTGTAAGATAAGAGTTGATTTGAATATTTGTACCTGTCCAACCAAATTGATTTTACTAAAATTGCAGGGTGATATGCCTTATCTAGTGGACAACATTTTTGAGAATGGAAATGCTTCTTTTTTTTCTAAAGTGTTTATGCTTTCAGTTGGACAGCTCTATTTCTGTATTCTCTGATTAGTTCAATTATTCCAGGAAGTTTAATTATATGTCTTGTGTTCTTAAGATTCTGTTCTGACTAACTTGCATTATTTTCCAGAAATAGCTTTTAACACTTTTTCCATTGGAGTCAACACCTAAAACAATTAAGAATCCATCCAGTCTAGTGCTTGGTACCAAATTTTTTAAGCACTGTATTCCTAACTCTCAGATTCATAGCTAGGTTGCTAGTTAGTAACGATATTCACTTCACACATGCCATCTAAACACTTTGATATTCACCTTCCCCAACACCCAGTACTTTGTAAATGTCTTTTTACTCTGTTGCTTGCACTAACTTATTCTAATATATGTCTCCCCATTAGATTGTAAACTTCTTGTGTGCAGAGATCAAGTCTACCAGCTCTATCATATTGCATTTTCCCAAACATTTAGTGCAGTGCTTTTCCCACAGTCATTGTTGAGTAAATGTCACTCATTGGATTATTTGCTAGACATTGTGCTAAACTTTGAGGTAAACATAGGGTAATCAGTTTATTCAAGATTTCACTTTCACAAAGGACTGACAGCCTTACTGGAGAGAGACAACTATATAGATCAGTTAAAATTGAATTGTAATTAAAACAAGTTGAAAATTCCATAATTCCAGGCAGTAATATTAAATGAAACAACAAAATAGTAAGTTGAAGGGAGATCTCCAGGACCTTCACTATTCTAAGCATTATTCTTGGACTACAATCACTTACAATTAACAGTTCCATGGAATTGTGAGACTGGATTTTTTTTTTCCTTTATAGAGACAAAATACCTATTAGATAATTTTGAATTTGTCCAGGAAACATGATCTGGGAGACCTGCATTGGATCCAACTAACCAGTGGCCTAATTGGGCCAACCCTTAGCCCAAATATATCACATTTAGGGAGCTCAGACTCCTCTTAGCACCTCATTGACCTGATAAATAAAGGAATAGGGCCACAGATTTCCAAAAACTCAGAGTTCTAACAAGGAGTCTTTACTGAGATTTTTTTTTTTAGTATTACATAGCATCATTATCATAATCACTATTATTATTACTATGGTATTTAAATGCATACTGTGTCAACACAGTTCTCAGCACTTGGGTATCTATGTTTATGTTTTCTCATTAAAATAAAAACTTCTGCCCCATCACTTTTCAGTATTTTCAGTAAAGGGCTATTTCATTTCTTCTGGAAAGAGAAACTTACATGAAACTGACACGTAAGTAGCTGCCCTCCAGATTTTATGATGACACTACTGTTGGTGAGATTTACCAATGAGTGTGTGATTCACTTATAAAGCCAATACCTGACTGACAATCCTTTCCATGTTGTGTGCACACCAAAATTACTCCCTATTTTCTTATGGATTTTCTACCGACAATACCTAGTACACTTTTATTTCCCTCTCTTCATGTCACAATTATCTGATGACCTGGTGCTCTCTTTTTTTTTCTGCCTTTAAGAACTTACTGCATGCAAGACACTGTACTAGGTGCTGGGATAGATGCAAGCTAATCAGGTTGGACCTAGTCCATGTTACATGGATACCATTAACAGTATTAATCCTATTTACAGATGAGGTAACAGAGAAGGCACAGAGAAGTGACTTGCTCAAGGTTACACAGTGGAAACGTGGCAGGGGTGGGATTGGAAGCCAAGTCCTTCCAACTCCCAGGCCCATGCTCTATCCACTAGATCATGCTGCTTCCAATCAATCTATTAATCATATTTATTAAACACTTTGTACAGAGCACTTGGGAGAGTTGGGAGAAATGTTCTCTGCACACGAAGTGTTTCTGTAAGGGATCCTCAGGTCCTCTCATTTATGCCTCACAGGAAAAGGAGCAAAATTCAAGAGACACTTCTTATCTCTCCTCCTCCACTCCCTCTCACTGCCCTCCCACCCCCACCCTCGCCAAACCACCCCTTTAGTTCTGGCTTTAGGTCATCTCACTTTTGACATCTCATTTTTGCAACGTTTGAAATGCATCAATCAAATAGCTTCTATTCTAGCACTTAGAACAGCCAAAAGATGCTACTGAATGCCAACTTCCCGAATACATCTATGAATTACAGATGAGTTTTTCTTTCTTCCAACTTACCTTCCCACTACCTACATCCTTCATTTGGGACTTCATTATCTATGTTGATGAGCCAAGTTACCTATTTGCACCCACCACTCAACTCTCCTGACTCCTGCACCAACCCATATCCACCATACACCACCTGGAGCTTATCATCATCACTAGACACTGCACCATTTTAGTATTTATTAAAAATCACTGATTATTTTGTAGCTATTCTTGGAAGGTGGAGGGAGTCCATGCTGAGCTTGTTTTTTCTCCTTGCCTAACAGAATGCTTTATACTTCTAAGCCTTTAATGAATGTGTTGGAGGTTATGATGAACACCAATAAAAGTTCTTTATTCAGAAATAAAAATAATGTATAGTCTAAAATATTATTGTGTTTCTCTAAGCAACTAAGAAATGGATTAAAATTAATCTCCATAGGAAATTAAAATTCTGTATTATATGTGCACCTACTTACAACATCAAAACAAGTTATAAAACAATTACTTCCAAAGCCACATGGTGTAATAAAATCAGGGACTCCTTGACTGTTGTTAATTTCTCAAAATTATCCATTGATCACTAAAATGAGGTTTTAGGAATACTTTTCCAATATTAACTTGTGCAAATCAAAATCTAGTGTTGAGTTCCTTTCCTTCTTAGGCTCTTCCACTGCGAAAAAACCCATAAGGCTTAGGCACTTGCATATACCCCTGTTAATCACAATCTCCCATTGCCTGAGGCAAACAATTATGATTGACCTATGATGCCTTGCACATTAGAAGTCTTGGTGTTCTTACTATGGACTGATGAAAATCCCACCCACCCTCTGATACCTAAAACAAGTAAGATGAGTGTGGATCAGAACTGAAGGTAACATCCCACTTTATACAGTAATAGATAGTGATGGAAAATAGTAATTGGAATAAAGAAAATTGCACCAAATGAAGAGTAGAGGATTATAGATGTATTATTACATAATTAGTAAACAATATCAGGGATACAGGGTGATCAAATACCTTATAACTCTATCAACCACAATGGACAACAACTAGTTCCTGTCAGATATCACCTTCCCAATCTTACTTCTGCATTATGCATGACTTATTTGTTTTCTTCCTACTCTTCTTCCTACCAACTATGTCCATCCTCTGGGGCTTCAAAAACATAATTATAGTTCTTCACAGTCTAAGTCAATACTGATAGTGAAATTTAAGTATGTGTGTATGGATGCGGCAGAGACTGTCTCTATCTGTTGCCGACTTGTTCATTCCAAGCGCTTAGTACAGTGCTCTACACATAGTAAGCGCTCAATAAATACTATTGAATGAATGTGTGGCTGAAAAGGCCAATGTGGGTGCACCTCCTCCAAGAGGCCTTCACAGAGTAAGCCCCTCCTTTTCTTTTCTCACACTTGCTTTTGCATTGCCCTGACTTGCTCCCTTTGTTCTTCCTCTTCTCCAGCTCCATAACACCTCTGTATATAACTGTAATTTATTTATTTGTATTGATGTCTGTCTTCCCACACTGTAGACCGTAAGCTTTTTGTGGTTAGGGAATCTGCTTTTTGTTTTCTCTCAAGTTCTTGGAACAGTGCTCTGCACACAGTAAGTGCTCAATAAATACAATTAAATGAATGAATGACTATGGAATCCAGTCCCAGCCATTTTGGGTGCAAAAGCAAGTTTTCCTTTGTTGTGTTGCTGTCTTAGTGTTTGCAATGCCTCACACTGTTTCCACTTTTGCCTCCTTGTCTGTCTTTCCATGCACAGCTTTTGCTCAGAGTCATCAATTTTCAAATTCATTCATTCATTCGTGATTGCAAGCCGAAGTTGAGAACATACCAGAAAACCAGATTGAATAATGTATTTGAGCTCTGAATTGCTAATGACTGGGAATCCAGGGGCAAGCTGGGATGCTGATCTTGTCTCCTTACCCACCTAGGAAAGATAATTGTGCAACAGCACTAGGATTGGAGTCTCAATCAAATTATCACATGAGGCACATCTCAGGTTATGAATTAGGATGGAAGCCTCAGTGTTCCAACTTCAGGGCAGAGCAGTTGACCTTCATCACTGTAGGCATTTGTAGTGGAAGAAAAGATTTAATTGGCAGCCCAAAGGAAGCTCATCTGTTCATTATCTCTTCTGTCACCACCTACCCCATGGTGGATGGCCCCTGGAGAAGTGTTTCTATCTGTAGGTGCACTAAGATGGAGAACTATCCCAGAGAAGCACCATTATGAGCTCCTTGTGTTCAGGAAACTTGTCTGCCAGCTCTGTTACATTGTACTCTCCCAAGTGCTGACAGCAGTGAAATGCACACAGAGCTTTAAAAATGTGATTGACTGATTGACTGGGCAGCTCAGGACCACCTCCCTGGACTTATCATTACGAGGCTGAAGCCCTGAAATGCTAAGGAAACCAAAAACAAGCTGAATTTGTAGAAGACACTGGCAAGGAGGGAAAGACAGGCTACATCTAGCAGAGGTGGTCCTGGGGGTAAAGGGGTATAAGGTAAAGATGGGCAGAGAATCATCTTTTGTTTGAGGACAAGTGCTTATAGCAGTGGGTCTGAAGGACAGGTGAGCAGAAGGCAAAGAGCAAGAAACTTATATTCAGTGATGAACTAAAGAATTAGAAGGAGTCCTCCCTTGGACACTCATCTGGGAGCAAGAAGGAAATCAAGATTTTAACTAGGGAAATCAAAGCAAACTTTAGTGATGACTCTGAGTTGAAGTAATGGATTGTATGATATAGGGGTGGGTTTAATAAACCAGTTGGTTTTTGAATCCAAGATATTACTTGCCTAGACCCATAAATGCCCATTTTACCACTGAAGAAATTCTCTGTGCATACAAATCACCCATTTCAGTGTTTAAGATGTGCAAAGTTAAAATGTTTGTTTGCATGGTTCTGCTTGTCTGATATAAATCGGTTAAGTACTTTTGGGTAATAGTGTGCATATTGCACTAATTCTGCAAAATGATACACAATCTCTGTAAACTGGCTTCTGGAGGATAGTGTTCATCATCCATTTGGAATAACTATCGCTAACACCTTCAGAGAAGGTATTTATAAGTTCAGTAGAATTTTAGGAAGGTAACTAAATCCCATCTTTTATTTTTACTTGCTTCGTTAAACTTGACCACTTAAAGAGATTTGCTAGAGTGAGCCTATTCCATAATCCTACTTTGCCCCATTATTAGTGGGAACTATGGCAAAAAGTAAACAAATATGAACAACAAATGGAAATCCTACCCTACCCTGCTCAACTACTACCCTTCCTTTCCAAAATCCTAGAACAAGTCGTCTACAATCGATGCTTAGAATTCCTTAACTCCCATTCTCTCCTAGACCCCCTCCAATCTGGCTTCCGTCCCCTCCACTCTACCGAGACTGCTCTCTCTAAGGTCACCCATGACCTCCTTCTTGCCAAATCCAATGGCTCCTACTCCATTCTAATCCTCCTTGACCTCTCAGCTGCCTTTGACACTGTCGACCATCCCCTCCTCCTCCATACCTTATCTCACCTTGGCTTCACGGACTCTGTCCTCTCCTGGTTCTCCTCTTACCTCTCTGGCCGGTCATTCTCGGTCTCCTTCGCTGGAGCCTCCTACCCCTCCCATCCTTTAACTGTTGGAGTTCCTCAAGGGTCAGTTCTTGGCCCTCTTCTGTTCTCCATTTACACTCACTCCCTCGATGAACTCATTCACTCTCACGGCTTTGACTACCATCTCTACGCAGATGACACGCAGATCTACATCTCCGCCCCTGTCCTCTCCCCCTCCCTTCAGGCTCGCATCTCCTCCTGCCTCCAGGACGTCTCCACCTGGATGTCGGCCCGCCACCTAAAACTCAACATGAGCAAGACTGAGCTCCTCATCTTCCCTCCCAAACCCAGTCCTCTCCCAGACTTCTCTATCACTGTGGATGGCACGACCATCCTTCCCGTCTCTCAGGCCCGCAATCTCGGTGTCATCCTTGACTCGTCCCTCTCGTTCACCCCACACATCCTATCCGTTACCAAGACCTGCCGGTTTCACTTCTACAATATCGCCAAGATCCGCCCTTTCCTCTCCACCCAAATGACTACCTTACTATTACGGGCTCTCGTTATATCCCGGCTAGACTACTGTGTCAGCCTTCTCTCTGACCTCCCTTCCTCCTCTCTCGCCCCGCTCCGGTCTATTCTTCACTCCGCTGCCCGGCTCATCTTCCTGCAGAAACCATCTGGGCATGTCACTCCCCTTCTTAAACAACTCCAGTGGTTGCCTATCAACCTCCGCTCCAAACAAAAACTCCTCACTCTAGGCTTCAAGGCTCTCCATCACCTTGCCCCTTCCTACCTCTCCTCCCTCCTCTCTTTCTACCGCCCACCCCGTACGCTCCGCTCCTCTGCCGCCCACCTCCTCACCGTCCCTCGGTCTTGCCTATCCCGCCGTCGACCCCTGGGTCACGTCCTCCCGCGGTCCTGGAACGCCCTCCCTCCTCACCTCCGCCAAACTGATTCTCTTTCCCTCTTCAAAACCCTACTTAAAAATCACCTCCTCCAAGAGGCGTTCCCAGACTGAGCTCCTCTTCCCCCTCTACTCCCTCTGCCATCCCCCCTTTACCTCTCCGCAGCTAAAGCCTCATTTTCCCCTTTTCCCTCTGCTCCTCCACCTCTCCCTTCCCATCCCCACAGCACTGTACTCGTCCGCTCAACTGTATATATTTTCATTACCCTATTTATTTTGTTAATGAATTGTACATTGCCTTGATTCTATTTAGTTGCCATTGTTTTTATGAGATGTTCTTCCCCTTGACTCTGTTTATTGCCATTGTTCTTGTCTGTCCGTCTCCCCCGATTAGACTGTAAGCCCGTCAAACGGCAGGGACTGTCTCTATCTGTTGCCGACTTGTTCATCCCAAGCGCTTAGTACAGTGCTCTGCACATAGTAAGCGCTCAATAAATACTATTGAATGAATGAATGAACTAGGGAAAGAGGGAATATCACTGAACTTCAGTAGTTCCTTTGGACAGTTAAATACACATCAAAAGAATATGGACAAAGATATCTCAATGGAAGTAGATATTTATAACTTCCCCTTAAATCTGATGTTATTTCTTCCAATTTAATTTTTCAGTGGTTCAGTTTAGCTTCTAGGAAGTAATTGTGCCTATGAAAGACTTTTTACATTCACATTTAGCACATCAGAAATCTCTCTTTGTGATTCAGGCCACTTTAGTTATCCATGCATTTGAATTTCTGTAATTCTAATTCAGAATTCTCTATTTGAGGATTATCATTACCCTGTAGCTAAGAAAAGACATTGAACTTTTAACACTATCTCTTAGTATTCAATTTCATGCCTTTAAAATGGACTTGATCATTGAAAATGGCTAGTAAAGAGATAAAGTCTGGGTCAGACCTATCATTGTTTGTCAACCTTGGAAAAAGTTGCATTATATTTTTACCATCCTGTCTTAAATCACTGAAAGAGAGGGAGCCATGATGTATCTTACCTCTTTAAAATCAGTATTTTTTTTCTTAGACACTATACAGACACTAAGTATAAAGTGCATTACATGTGCATTTAAAATTGATTGATTAAAAGATGAGAACATGAATAACATAGCTGTGAATATCTCTTTCCATTGTTTTGTTTGTATGCTATTGCTATCTGCCTTTAATAACATTAGCAAAGATTCTGAGTGCTTTGTAATAACCTTAACTTAGTGAAGAATGCTATAGTTTATCCCTGCAGTTATAAACACATACAAAATAATGCATTTTAATAACATATTCTTTTCAAAAAAAATAATTCCCTAAATACATGAGCTTTTTCCTCTACAGAGACTTAAATCACAGGAATAAAGCTTTTGTAACCTGTCTTCACATTTTCTACTCTGACCAGAATATTGAAAGAAGGAGAAATCGTAGTCCATTATGTGATTAAATGAAGTTACTTACTGGCTCATCTTCAAACATTACCTCTTAAAGTATTTTGCGCAGAAATCTAGTGTATATCTCTGTGTGATCTTTATTTGTCTTGCTTAGTACAGTCGTGTTGATGCCTCTTTCTTTTCAAATAATTAATTCTACTACTACTACTAATAATAACTGTTAATTATTAAGTACTCACTATGGTCCAAACACTGTAGTGAACACTGAACTGGGGTAGACACAAGTTTAATCAGGTCAGACACAGTCTGAAGAATGAATATCCATGGAGTCTACTTTTTTTAATGGAAGCTTTATGTAAAAATAAAAAAGAGTTGGTTTTGCTATATTTGACATATTCTATACTCTGAGACTACAAGGGACTGAGGTTTGGATAAGTAAGTCTGTGCCTCCGTTCCCTCATCTGTAAAATGGGGATTAAGACTGTGAGCCCCACGTGGGACAACCTGATTCCCCTGTGTCTACCCCAGTGCTTAGAACAGTGCTCTGCACATAGTAAGCGCTTAACAAATACCAACATTATTATTATTATTATTAAGTCATCAGTTTGGTCTAATTGCAAATCTGATGTCTAGTAGAGTTGGAAAATAGCATGATCTAGTGGAGAGATCACAAGAGAGATGTAAAGAGACCTGGGTTCTAGTGTTTGTGGTCTGTTGTGCAACCTTAGCCAAACACCCTAAGATTCCTATGCCTCCCTACTTCTTGTAGTTTCTGACCCTCTGTTCATTCTGATTCCAGGCATATGTTAGTTTGCACCACACAGAAATACATTCTTGGATATCTTACACAGAATCTCAGGTTTTTGATGTATCACACCAAATCTACTGATGAGTAAATCCCTCCCTTCCTCTTCCCTACTTAGACTATTAAGTAATCAACACTGAATGCATCTTAAATGATGATCTCCCCATGATTTATGTCAGATTTTCAAGACAAAGGAAAAATCCCTGGCCACACAACCGAAGAAATTATTGAACTAAGGTGGCTTTGAATTTAGAAATGGATATTGTTTATGTCAATAAGTTAATTGAAATGGTAATAGCAATTTTTAAGCACTTACTATGTGCAGGAGAGTGCTAAGCACTGAGAATTAGATGCTGTCCTTGGGCCTCCAGGAGTTCACAATCTAAAATTAAGGTTGGGAAAAGTTTGGTAACAGAGTAGGAAAGATTAAATAATATAAATGCAAAACAACATGAAAGACAAGTTCAGAGCCCAACAAGTCCAGTGGTAATGGGGACCAAGAGACATCTCAGAATGCTGCCTCTCAAGCCATAGCGAAGGCGGCTACAACTGAAGCTTCCCAAACTTCTAAAATGTCAAAGTTGTGTATTGCCACTGCTGAATTCCCCACAGCCCAGCATGCACAGTGCAGATTGGGAGTAGAACCCAATGAGTGTCATCTCCTCCATACTTAATTTCACCTTGGCTTCACGGACTCCATCCTCTCCTGGTTCTCCTCTTATCTGTCTGGTCGTTCATTTTCGGTCTCCTTCCCGGGCTCCTCCTCCCCATCCCATCCATTAACTGTAGGGGTTCCTCAAGGGTCAGTTCTTGGCCCTCTTCTGTTCTCCATCTATACTCACTCCCTTGGTGAACTCATTCACTCCCCTGGCTTCAACTATCATCTCTACGCAGATGACACCCAAATCTACATCTCCTCCCCTGTTCTCTTCCCCTCCCTTCAGGCTCGTGTCTCCTCCTGCCTCCAGGATGTCTCCACCTGGATAATAATGTTGGTATTTGTTAAGCGCTTACTATGTGCAGAGCACTGTTCTAAGCGCTGGGGGAGATACAAGGTAATCAGGTTGTCCCACGTGAGGCTCACAGTCTTCATCCCCATTTTACGGACGAGATACCTGAGGCACAGAGAAGTGAAGTGACTTGCCCACAGTCACACAGCTGACGAGTGGCAGAGCCAGGATTCGAACCCGTGCCCTATGACTCCCAAGCCCGGGCTCTTTCCACTGAGCCACGCTGATTCTCTATGTCTGCCTGCCACCTAAAACTCAACATGTCTAAAACTGAGCTCATTGTCTTCCCTCCCAAACCCTGTCCTCCAACTTCCCTGTCACTGTGGATGGCACTACTTCCTGTCCTACAGGCCCGCAACCTTAGTGTCGTCCTTGACTCAGCTCTCTCATTCACTCCACACATCCAATCTGTCACCAACACCTGCCGGTCTCATTTTCACAATTTCTCCAAGATCCGCCCTTTCCTCTCCATCCAAACGGCTATCATGCTGGTACAAGCTCTCATAATATCCTGACTGATTATTGTGTCAACCTCCTCTTCACCCTCCTTCCTCCTGTGTCTCCGCACTCCAGTCTATTCTTCATTATGCTGCCCGGATCATCTCCTTACAGAAAAGCTCTGGGCATGTCACTCCCCTCCTCAAAAACCTCCAGTGGTTGCCTATCAACCTTCGTTTGAAACAAAAACTCCTCACTCTTGGCTTCAAAGCTCTCCATCACCTTGTCCCCTCCTACCTCACCTCCCTTCTCTCTTTCTACTGCCCACCCCACCCGCTCTGCTCCTCTACCACTCACCTCTTCACGGTCCCCCATTCATGCCTATCTCACCATCACCCCCGGCCCATGTCCTACCGCTGTCCTGTAATGCCCTCCCTCCTCACATCCACCAAACTAACTCTCTTCCCCTCTTCCAAGCCCTCTTGAGAGCTCACCTCCTCCAGGAGGCCTTCCCAGACTGAGCCCCCTTTCCCTCTGCTTCCCCTCCCTCCCCCTCAGCTCTTCCCCCTTCCCCTCCTTTCAGCACTGTGCTCATCTGTATATATTATTACCCTATTTATTTTGTTCATGAGGTGTACATCACCTTGATTCTATTTATCTTGATGATGTTGTCTTGTCTTTGTTTTGTTCTCTTTTGCTTTGCTATCTGTCTCCCCGGTTTAGACTGTGAGTCCATCACTGGGCAGGGATTGTCTCTATCTGTTGCCGAATTGTACATTCAAGTGCTAATACAGTGTTCTGCACATAGTAAGCACTCAACAAATACTATTGAATGAATGAATGAATGAGATGGGTTTCTCTGGACTCTCATTTGGCAGTCCTGTAGAAAGAGAGTTTTGCAAATTATTCAGAGGAACTGTTGGCCAACAAGTAGCTTATAGAACTTTGGCAGTTTGATTCTTCAGTTAATCAATCAGTCAACCAGTTGCATTTATTGAACACTTACTGTGTGTATTTTCCATTCTGTTTGGGAGAGGACAATACAGTAGAATTGGTAGGTGTGATCCCTGCCTACAAGATGATTACAGTCTATTTGGGGAGACAGACATTAAAATCAATTACAGATGGAGGAAATACCAGACTATAGCTGGGAGGCTGTGGGAGGGGTGACTCTCAAAGTGTTTAACAGGTACACAGACAAGAGCATTGATGATGTAAAATAGAGGGTTAACTGGAGAAGTGAGGGGCTGGTCCGAAAAGACCTATTGGAAGAGAGATGATTTGAGGAGTGTTTGGATTGTGGAGACAGTGGTGGTCTATCAGAAAGTTTCAGACCAGAGGGAAGAAGTGGGCAAGGGGTCAGCAGCAAGACAGATTAGATCTAAGTATTATGAATATATGGACTTAGAGAAATGACCGGGGAGGGTTTGGGCCAGAGACAGGGATGGCAGAGCAAAAGGTGATACAATAGCCAATGCAGGATGAGAAAAGTACCTGGATCAGCATGGTAGTAGTTTGGTTGGAGAGGAAAAAGTGGATTACAGAGATGTTGTAAAGGTATAACCAACAGGAATTGGTGCCAGCCTGAATATGTGTATTGAAAGGAATTGAGAATAAAGCTGAGTGAGGGGCTTGTGAGATGGGGAGGATTTCTACACTGATAGAAATTTGTTGGGAGGAGAGTTCAGGTGGGAAAAGTTCTGTTTTGGACATGTTTAGTTTGAAATATTTGAGGGATAGTGAAATAGAGATGTTGTGAGAAAAAGAGAAGCAGTATGGGCTAGTAGAAAGAGCAAGAGTCTTGGAGTCAGAGGACAAGGGTTCTAATCCTGATCACTACTTGTCTGCTGTGTGACTTTGCTTAAGTAATTTAACTTCTCTGTGCCTTTAGTTACCTCATCCCTACACTGGGCATTAAGACTCTGAACCCCATGTGGGACAGGGACTGGTTCCAAACCTATAATTTTGATATACCTCTGTGTTTAGTACAGTGCCTGGTTCATAGTTAGTGCTTAGAAAATACCATAAAAAATTCAAGACTTCAGTCAAGGAGAGAGGTCAAGGCTAGAGAGGTATATTTGGGAATCATCCTTTTAGAGTTGAGAATTGAAGGCATGGGAGCAATCAAGAAGAGAGATACTCTGGACTATAAGTTCATTGTGGGCAGGGAATGTGTCTGTTTCATAGTTATTTTGTACTCTCCCAAGTGCTTAGTACAGTGTTCTGATTACAGTAAGTGCTCAATAAATATGATTGACCAACTGAGAGATAGTCCAAGGAAAGACACTGCAATGTGAAATGAGGTTGGCCATCAGAGTAGTAGTAATAGTATTTATAACACACTTACAGTGGGCAGGGCACCATAGTAAGTGCTGGGAGTAAGATAACATGAAGAATCCAGAAAAGCCAGATTCTTCACAGCCAGATTTCTCACTCATCCTTTCCTCTCCTCCCCAAAGTTTTCTTGTTAGATTGATGACTCCTCTATCCTAGTTATAGCCGGCATAGAGTCTCTCTTTGCCTCCCCACACCATTAGAATAGTTATTATCTGGTATCCAAAGCTTCTTAGAGCTCTTTGATATAGTATTTTTAGAAAAATGTGATGTACTAGTCTGCCTTTACAATTTAAATCCTGTTACTGCGCAATGCATTTAGAATTTTCATCTACAATCATAGACATTTGGAAAAGTATCTATTATAAAGCCAAGAACCAACCCAGAAAGTATATACTTTATTTCATTCCTCTTCTATGAAAAATGAAGTTTAATAGAACAAGATTTGCAATACTTTGAAACTGCAAAGGAAGTTGATTTGATTGCATTTTAAATGAAAATTTAGTCCTTTCCTGAAAATGATCCCACTCCTCATTAAAGTTAGCAAAACCATTAGCCTCTAATATGACAACTTACAGTGATGTCTCAGCTTGTCGAACTACCTCATTAACCTACTGCTTGTAATTCTTTTCTCCCTGTGAAATGGAAAGGTTAGTACTAGCAGAAATATTGAAATAATGGAGATTTAGAGCAGGAAAGGTAATCTGGAATCCCGTGGTGAATGGTTGATACTAATAGAGTGAACATCAGCTGAAGCCTATTTCCTTATCTGACAGGTTAAAAAAAATCTCCTCTCTTGACTCATACAATAACACTTTTTCATTTTTTTTTCCAATTTTCCATTGGCATTGATGATAGATATCAACTAAATGTTGAAATAATACAATATTTTCCTAAACAATATAGCACATATGTTACATAAAGGAGAAACATTAAATGTGTTCTCTTGAGGTATTTATTTTGATAGTGTGTAGATACATACTTACCTTTCATTTACGCATTTAAGCTTTTTTACTCGTCTTTTGAATGTTCCAAATTCAAAGAACATTGCAAATTAGCTGAATGGATAATAATAAAATACCCATTTTATATGAATAAAGAATATTCTTTAATGCTATAGAATCAATGAGGTTGTAATTGACTTGTAATTGAGTCTAATTAAATGCCCCTCTAGTTGAAACATAATTTAGCTGAAACTGAATGACTTTCACAAAACTGAGAAAGACTGTCAAACTTTCAATACAGAAAAGTACATCCAATTTTGTCATTATAACCAAATTTTCCTCATAAAGGAGCTCAATCTTTCCTTAAAGGTGCATTTGGGTTATGAATCTTCTCATAAATGGTACATCTTGAGTTTTCACTAGATGAGTCAAGGAAATTATTCATTTCACATCTTTCAAGAGTGTCCAGAGGCATTAGCGAGAGCCTAATGATCACATTTACCTTAAAACAGAACTATATGTTGTCACCGACAATAGTGAAGATTACCAGAACAAACTGGCACCACTGTGAAGTAGGTCAGTTTCCACAAGGATGCGGATTAGTGGTGGAAAAAAAGTCAGCCTACAGACTGGACTCAGGTGTCCAATCAATCATTCATATTTATTGAGCACATACTATGTGCAGAGCACACTGTACTATGTTCTTGGGAAAGTGCAATGTTAACAGAGTTGGTAGACACATTCCCTGCCCTAGCTGCTTGCAGTCACAACAGCTCCTGCTTGGCAGACACAGTCGCAATCACTTGCTTTGCCTCAGCTCAGAAACAGCCAACTGTATAGGTTAATGAGTGTATCCATGGCTAGATCCATTGTCAGGAATTGCTCCTCAACTCTGGATCAGGGACTGTGTCCAAACCGATCATTTATCTGCCTCAGTGCTTAGCATAGTACTTGACACATAGTAAGCGCTTAACAGAAACTAGCATTATTATTATTACTATCATAAGACTTTCTGCACTGCCATGATCTAAGATTCTCCCCTTCCCCATGCTACTCACTGTTGGCCACAGACACATGTGAAGTGAAGGACCCAAGGGCCTAGAGAATTGTCCTCTCCAATTTCAGTGGATTCAACCCAGTAGAACCAGGAGTGATGCTGAATATAGAGACAAAAGAAAATTTTCTTGATTTTTAATGGACTCAAGAATAGCTACTTCTGCTTAGTAAATATGCTCTATATCATAATCACTAAAATGGTAATGAAGATGTTTGAAAAAATGAAAGAGAACCTCAGAACAGATGTAGTAGGGTAAGAAACACCATTTGACTCTCTCAGTGAAAACAGCGATTGTGTGTTTCTGCAGGATATTGTCACTGAAGAGGCTTTTAAACAGCTTTATAGTGCCAGAGGAAATTATTGGTTGCGTAGAAGACTTCCAGGCTGAAAAGTGATTGAACCATGTCTATTAACTAAACTGTACTCCTCCAACTGCTTAGTATAGTGCTCTGCACAGAGTCAGAGCTCAGTAAATTCCACTGATTGATTTAACTTTTGTTTCCTTCAGGCTTACAGCCAATCCAATTGCTTTGCTGACTCTCAAGTGACTGATAGTCTTTTTGTCATCTTTTTATGAGCTTCAGAAGGGTAAACCTGTGTTTCAAATTCCCCAGACATATTACAGCTTTTGGGTGGTCTATTGAGTACCAAAAATCTCCCCAAATTCCTAAAACTGTTGTGACCAAAGAAGAATTTCTGGAATTTACGACCCCGAAATGTGAGCTTGTATAATTGTCCTGTAAAGTGGACGTTGTGTCCATGCAATAAGGAAAACTCACATTAGAGTACAAAACCTTGGGGAGGTTGTGGTGGCTGCTGCATAATGACCTCCAAGGTTGGGGTTGTGACTGTGGATTCCAAGCTGTCAGGAGGTTGAAATTCTACTTTCTTCTGCCACTTATCTACACAGAGATATTTGTTTTTATTTTATGTATTTGGGTTTTTTTGTTTGTTTCAGCTCTCCTATGTGGCTGCAGCTAGTCCTTTCTCTCCATTTATATTCTTAGATTGCAAGACCCTGAGAGTCCAGGACCATGTCTACCTAATTCCAACCTGTGTTTTCTTTCCTAGAACTTCAGGACAGTCTCTACACACAGTAAATAATTAATAATACTATTACTACTAGTCAGTCAATTATATTTATTGAGTGCTTACTGTGTGCAGAGCACTGTACTAAGCTCTTGGGAGAGTACAATATAACAAAATAACGGATACATTTCCTGTCCACAATGAGCTTACCACTATTTCATTCAATTATATTTATTGAGTAGTTACTGTGTGCAGAGCACTGTACTGAGAGGTTTGGAGAGTACAATACAACAATAAATAGACACATTTCCTGCCCACAATGAGCTTACAGTCTACTACTACTACTACCATTACAGCAGATGAAGAAGTGTGGTACCAAAGAGGAAATGTCAAACAATAGGGCAAGTGACAGAGATAGGATCTCTGTGCTCTTTTCAGTAGGCCAGTGGGACTCTCAACATAATTATAATAAATAATGGTATTTGTTAGCACATACTTTGTGCCAGAAACCATACTAAGCACTAGGATGGATACAAGCATATCGAATTGGACACAGTCCCTGTCCTGCATGGTGCTCACAGTCTTAATTCCCATTTTACACATGAGTTAACTGAGGCACAGAGAAGTTAAGTGATTTACCCAAGACCACACAGCAGACAAGTTTCAGAGTTGGGCTTAGAACCCAGGAGCATCTGATTTCCAGGCCCATGCTCTATCCACTACACCAAGCTGCTTCTCCTGTTGAAGCCGGTTCAGGGACACTGGTGGGAAAAATGTTCAGCAACGTGGGTAACATATTCAGCAACTCTTGTAGGAATAGCAATGGTTACAGCAACTTATCAATAAAACCATGGTACAGTCTGATAACTGTTTGATTTAAGTTATAATGTGAGATAACTTTCAAAAAAAAAAACCTTACAAAAATGGGCTACTGACAGTGAGATCCAACTCAGATCAGTGGATTGGCAACTCTCAATTCTACCTTACTGGCATGTGTGTGAGTGTAATTCTCTTAATATGCTGATGAATTTGCCACTTGGGGAGCTTGTCCTTGTTCTACCTCTTGGTCTTACACAGTGTCTGTTCAAAATAATTCCTATTTTGATTCCTATAATTTATTGCTTGTTCCAGTTGGTTCCCAATACTTAATTACTGCTCTATCAGGTTTTCTGTAAATATGTTAAGATGCTTCTTCATAATAATAATAATAATGTTGGTATTTGTTAAGCGCTTACTATGTGCCGAGCACTGTTCTAAGCGCTGGGGTAGACTCAGGGGAATCAGGTTGTCCCACGTGGGGTTCACAGTCTTAATCCCCATTTTACAGATGAGGTAACTGAGGCACCGAGAAGTTAAGTGACTTGCCCAAAGTCACACAGCTGACAAGTGGTAGAGCCGGGGTTCGAACCCATGACCTCTGACTCCAAAGCCCGTGCTCTTTCCAGTGAGCCACGCGGTTCAGCCATCCCTGCTTGCAAGACTTGAATTCAGTTCAGTGTATCAAAGCTTTCTGGAATCCTCTTTCATCCATTCTTCTCATATGACTTCATCTATTCTTCTTACAAGTCCACATCCATTCTCTGCCAGAAACCAGATGTTGTGGTGTGATTGCATTACTCCAGTGTTGCTGTTGAGTTGTTTGGCTCTCAGATGCAGTGTTTATCATCCTGTAATGCCATTTGATCTTTCTTTTGATGACTGGTGGTGAGGCTAGTGAAGCAGGTTAAGAAGGCAGACTTACAAGTAACTCCAGATTCACAGCTATATAAAGAGGACAGAAAGAGGGAGAGAATTAGAGTGGGCAGAGAGCTTCACTTGCAGCAGAACTGCATGTTTGCGGGTTCAAAGACAAAGAAAAGGAAAAAAAAACAGGTCATAAGAATGAAGAACATAATTCTCAACTTGAAGAACAGGGTATGAAAGTAAAAAACTGTTGATGAATTCAAAATGAATTAATGAATTCAATTCATGATAAGGAGCTTTGCTAGAGGAGAGCAATCTCATTTACAATAGTGGCATTCAAGTTTTCACTTGAACACCACTACTGGTCTCCTGGAAACACAGTCTAACCTTATATCGACTGACCCAGTTTTCTCCTAATTATCTTGCCTTTCTAGTCAGTGCCTCTCACTATCTTTCACTGATTTTTCTCTACCTACCACTTCCTCTGAGGGGCTCCCTAAAAGCTATATTCTGGGCCTCCTCTTCTAAATTTACACTGGTTTATTTGGGGAGATCATCCATCCAAATGTTTCAACTGCCATCTTTACACAGATCATCATCATCTTCTTCATCCATGGTAATCACTGAGTGCTACTGTGTGCAGAGTCCCTGTACTAAGCAGCTGGACTACAACAGAATTGGTAGACACATTTCCTGCATGCATTGAGATTAAAGATGATTTATAAATCTAACTCTCCAGCCCCTACCCCTTTCCACTGCAAACTCACATTTCCCCCTGCACCTAGGACATGTCTAGACAACGTGCTGCTTGATTCAAGGGGCCTGAAGCTTCTCTTCAGCTACAGTTGGGCCAGCTGGTGACCCCTGGGCTTGGCTCTCCCCACTTTGGATTGCTGAGGTTCATAGGGTGGCTGGCATGTGTGCTATTCGGGCACTGGAGTCAGGGCCACAGAAGATGGGTTGGAGGCAATGAATTGCAGGGCATGATATACCTGATGGCACAGGAGTGTTCTTAACACCCACCTTTGAGTGTACTGCTGGCCCTGGGCACATCATTAAAATGAACAGAAAGCTAATTGATATCTCCCCTAATCTAGCCAATTTGAAAAAATGTATGAAAAAAGATAGAGAAGTTGTTTTCCCATTACTTTTCTTGGATTCTGATAATTGATTCTATTACTACATTCTTCCATCAGAATAGCATTTGAAATCCATGCTTAATGAAAGTAAAAGATCCAAAGTATAAACACAAACATATCAGAAAAAAGATGAAGTAAATTCAAGTGTTTTTGTGACATGTTGAAAACTAATGTCTAGTTAGTTATAGGGGGTCCACTGATCATGGCAATTCAGGAACTTCATTTTTATTCAAAGGATGCAGAAAACAATTCTCATATTCTCTCTGCTCTCTCTCTCCATATATTGATACAGGACTGAATACCTCTACACTGCAAGGGTCAATACAGTCAAGTTGCTAAAGGGTCCCTCTAATTGAAATCAGAGGCTAATGTGTATATGTGCTTGTCATTGGGTGTAAGTGTACCCAATCAGTCTACAACTTGGGGGTTGTGTTTTTGCAAAACCCCTTTTTAGGAAAACCTTCACTGTAGTAATCATCCATTAAAATTCTGCCCTCCTGGGTACATGATATCATTCTTCTGCTACCATGATATTCTGTACTACATTCAGATTCACTGATTTCAGATTAACTCTAATTCCTTAGCAATATCCAAAATACATGGTAAAAGTACAAGTTGTCTTATAACCATGTATGTAGCGATGCAAATCACATTTATGCTGAATAACTATATTATGTGTGTAGTGATTTTTTGGGGGGTATGGGTGCAGGGCGAGGGTTTCAACTAGCCAGGGAAACAATAAGAGGAAATCTTCATAAATAAGAATCAGGAAGATGAAGTAGGTTTAAAGTAATTCCATTACAAAGCAAAAGTGCTATTTCTACTCCTTTTTAAATGATATTAAATACTTACTATGTGCCAGGCACTATATTAAGCACAAGGATAGATACAGGAAAATCAGATTGGACACAATCTGTGCATGGGGCTTCAGTCTCATGAGAAAACTGAAGCCCAGAAGAGTTAAATGACTTGCCCAAGTGAAGCTGGGATTAGAACCTATTCCTTTTGACTGCCGGGCTCGTGCTCTACCCACAAGGACATGCACCTCTACCTTTGTCTCCTCACAATTGCCAAGTCTTCCTACTCTTCTCCACCAGTGTCACTATACTTGTTTTGCTGCCTGTCTACTTGTGTTTTGTTGCCTGTCTACTTGTTTTATTTTGCTGTCTCCCCCTTTTAGTTTGTGACCCAGTTGTTGGGCAGGGATTGTCAAATTGCCAAATTGTACGTTCCAAGCACTTAGTTCAGTACTCTGCACACAGTAAGCACTCAATAAATATGATTTAATGAATGAATGAATCCTCCTCTCAAGGTAGTTCACAAAATGTGTACGCTCTATGATGGTTAATACTGACTGCTGATTGTGCATTCATTTGATCATTCACTATTATTTATCGAATTAAAAAAGAAGCCAGAAATAGCGTGGCCTAGTGGAAGAGCATGGGTCCAGAAAACAGGAGCCTTGGGTTCTAATTCTGTCACTGCATGTGCCTGCTGCGTGACCTTGGGAAAGTCTCTTAACATATCTCTGCTTCAGTTTCCTTATCTGTAAAACTGGGGATAACATGCCTGTTCTCCCTTCCATGTAGATTGTGAGTCCAATGTGAGATAGGCATTGTCTATGATATGCTTATATAGTATCTAACCCAGTGCTGAGTATGGTGCCAGCACATAATAAACTCTTAATAATAATAAGGATAATTATTAATGTTATGGTTTGGGTAATGATTGTTTTAGAGTTAGGGAAAAGTTAAGTTTAATTCAAAAATTTTAAGTTTATTTTGTTTTAGCTTTTCTTGTTTTAATCATTTTGCAGTCCAGGAAAACACTCGAAAAAGAGCAGGGGTAGGTAGTAGAAATGTTCCTGACTTGAGCTGAGGTGGTAGGGTTTAAAACAAGAAAAGGTGAATCAATGAGTAGCTATTATAGGCTACCACCAAAATGGACACCTTTCCAATAATGAATGACTTTTTTTTTAAGTGAAAAGGACACTTAAGGAAAATCTAATGGTTGGGAGGACTGATAAGATTTTGGAAAGAAATAGCTGATGAGCTAGTGTTTCTACTTGGATTGTTTTGCAATGACTAAAGCCCAGCTGAGGGAGAAGAAAGTAAACTTCTAGTGGAAGAAATTGGCATGAAGCCTGTCCTTCCTACAGTGTTGCTCAACAGAGCATGAGCAGCAACGGGAGCAGAGAAGGCAGATGGTGCAGTGTCAGCTGGGTTGATTGCCAGCTGGAATAGATTGAAGTAGAAGTGAAATAGGCTAGGCAAGCAGAAAACTTTTTACTGAGGATAGAGCCCATGCATTTCCCAGAAGATAGAAAAAGAAATGGAGATAACACAGGGAGAGGGGGTCCATCAGATGAAGATGAAATTGATCTTCTTGGAGGGACAGGTGATGACAGTGCACGGTTGAGGACAACTGGAAATTTGAGGACTCAAATGATAATGTAAAATACATGACATTAAAGTGGAACAACTGACACTTCAAAGGAGGAAACTAATACAAGATTGTACTATGGCGACAAAAATATGCTGAGAGGAAGTGAACTGGTAAATAATATATTAGCTTTGATTGGCTGTTCTGCCACAGTACGTGGAGTCTTGGGAGTTAGTTATTCTGAACCTTTGTGACTTCTTGGCCATAGATGGTTTCTTCCCATCCATCTGGTTACTCTGGATGAGTCCAGACAGTAGAGCTGTTGATGGACCGCAGTATAATGTTTCTGGGTGCTTCTGGTCACTTCATCGTCCACATGGAGGCTGCCACTTTAAATAGAAACTTAATTTAAGACACTAGTGATGTAGCTTTAAAAGGGATTTGAAGAGTGGAGAGAAGAAAAAATATGTTGGAATATAAGTATGCCTCTAGGAAAATGGCATATGAATCTAATGATGATGATGACAATGGATTGGCCTCATTCTCATCATGAAAACTCTTGCATGAGAGAAGCAGCATGGCTTAGTGGAAAGAGCACGGGCCTGGAAGTCAGAGGTCGTGGGTTCTAATCCTAGCTCCTCCACTTGTCTGCTGTGTGACCTTGGGCAAGCTACTTAACTTCTCTGTGCCTCAGTTACCTCATCTGTAAAATGGAGATTAAGACTGTGAGTCCCACGAAGGACAACCTGGTTACCTTGTATCTACTCCAGTACTTAGAACAGTGTTTGGCACACAGTAACTGCTTAACAAGTACAATAATAATATAATTTGAGAAGCAGAGTGTTCTAGTGGATAGACCATGGACCGTGTTCTAATCCTGTTTCTGTCATTTGTCTGCTCTGTGACCTTGGGCAAGTCACTTCACTTCTCTGTGCCTTTGTTACCACATCTTTTAAAATGGGGATTGGCACTGCGAGCCCTATGTAGGACAGCACTGTGTCCAACCCAATTATTTTGCATCTACTTCAGCACTTAATACAATGCCTGACACATAATAAGTGCTTGATAAATGCCACAATTACTATTATTATCATTATTATTATCACTGCTGTTATATTATTATCAAGAACCTGCCTGGTGCTAGTGATTTGCACATCACCACTCATGTGTTATCTTCCCTTTCAAACAATGGAGGCACAGGCACAACTATGACAACTCAAGTCTCCTTACATAATGGGGACACATTGGCACCAGGTATAGCATATTTTATGGATGAACAGTCCTGCTGAATATCAAAAATAAACAGTAGTGAATAGGCTAGAAAAATGGAAACCAAAGAAAGGGATTGGTAAAAATGGGTAGGTCTTAAAACTATGTGAACATCTTGGAGGAAATTTAGAGTAAGAATATACTCTACAAAAACTTATAAAGTGATAAAAAGGAAGGTAGTGGAAAGTAAAACTGTGTTAAAGATTTTCTGATCAAAAAGATAAAGAGAAAAATCTTCTAAAACTAATGGAATGGAAATGGTGGTAACTGAAAATCTGAACTGTTGGAATATAATTTGCAAGTTGTACACTGGAAAAAAGAATCCAGGGATAATCCTGTTTCTATGGCCATTTGCAAAACTTCTTTATGTAAGGGAGGAGCTATTATGTACACAGGGTGAAATTTTTAATTTGCCTGAATGCACCAGATACGATCTGATTAAAAGACCAAGATTGGTTAGAATCTGCACAGTACTGATGATTATCTAAATGTATTGAAAATAAACCCGAAATGGAAGGACAGAAAGTGTTCCCAATTCCTTCTAGCCCAGGCAGTGAATAAAGAGGATGGGGACCAGGGTTAGGATCCCATCCTAGGAAGGAGAATAGACAAATAGTTGTGAATTTTCTGAGGAAAACACTGAAGTACTGTAAATCCCTGGGAGGCAGCATGGCCTGGGGTATAGAACACAGTCCTTGGAGTCAGAAGGACCTGGGTTCTAATTCTGCCTATTCCACTTGTCTGCTGTGTGCCCTTGGGCAAGTCACTATGCCTCACTTCCCTCATTTCTAAAGTGGGGATTAAGACCAGGAGCTGTATGTGAGACAGGGACCATGTCCAACCTGATTTACCTTGTATCTACCCCAGTGCATAGTAAAGTGATTGGCACATAATAAGTGTGTAACAAATACCAAAAATATTATTATTGTTTATGGTCATCATAAAAGAAAATGTTCCATTTGTTAGGATACTACATAGACTCTTAAATATTAGACTCTTAGATATTGTAGTGAAGAAAGACAGTGACATATACTATCAGAAGAATGTGCTAATTTTTTTTTCAGGAAAATTGTTATGGAAAACCTGAAAAGTGATGTTTAGTTGTAAGAAAATACTAAGTTAATTTTATGAGAAAGTAATCATAAAAGGTGATGTGCTTTTGAGCTATGAGACTAACAGATTTCACAAATGATTTTATAACAGAAATGGAATAGATGTGATTCTTTAAGAAATCTAAAGACAAATTTAACCTAAGATATAAGTAATTCTAGATTTATGACCTCATTAAACTCATAAAGAATCTTGGTTATAGGAAAATTGAATTAGAGTAATCATTGATTTAATTGGATTGATTGGCTAGGGAATAGATGGAATCAAGGTAGCACTGAGATTGCACACACCTACTGTGTGCAAACACTGTAGTATGTGTTTTGGAAAGTGCAGTAGAGATATTAGACATGTCTCCTGTCCTCAAAATGTTCATAATCTAGTAACTGTATACTGTATATAGTGGTAAGTAAGACAGTATAAAGAAATGTGTGTAAGGGCTGTGGGAGTTGGGAGCACTTAATGTTTATATGTTTTAACTTTAGGGAGGTGTGATAGCAAGGCTATGAGTTTAGAGATGTTAGAAATAATTCAGAGATGACCTCTTGGAGGAGATGTGATTTCAGAAGGGCTTCAAAAACGGGACAGCTTTTGGATGGCTTTTGGAATTTTAGAGTAAGGTGTTCCATATAAGTGAATGGGCATGAGCAAGATTTTGGTGGCAAGATTAATGAAAACAAGGTCTAGTGAGTAGGTGGGTTTGAAAATACTGAAGTGTGTGATCTGGGATGCATAAGTAGAAGAGAAAAGGTAAGTAGGAGGGTGAGAGCTGTTTGAGTGCTTTAAAGCCAATGGTCAGGAGTTTCTGATTCAGTGGGCAACCACTGAAGGTTTTTGAGGAGTGGGGTCATGTTTGCAGAAAGGTGTTGTATAAAAATGATCTGAGCACTATAGTAGTATGAATTACGGCTTGGAGAGGGAAGAGATTAGAGGTAATGAATTTAGTAAAGATTCTGATGTGGTACTGAAGATAGCTACTGTAAATTGTGAAGAGAATGGGACCCAGAACAGGGTTTTGAGGGACAGTCAGAGCTAGTGAGTGGGAGTCTGAGGAAGAGGTGGCCAAAGAGATAGAAAAATGTCATAACCTCCTACTTAGACTAGGAGTCCCTTGAAGGACAGGAACTGTATCTGATCTAATTAACTTGTGCCTTACCCAACACTTAGAATGTTTGACACATTAATGATTAACAAATACCATAAGTAAAAAGTTAAAAAATGCAGAGCACTGTGTGAGATTAAGGGGAACAGTACAATCGAATTAGCAAATAAATTCCCTGCCCATAACGAGTACAAAAGTTTCAAGAATGTAAGAGTATGATGCGAGATCAGGTGTTCCCTCTAGCTCAGTGAAGTCCTGCAACAGATGCAAAATAACAATTGGGGTATTTATTTGTTAAATGCTTACTATGTGCCAAGTACTGTAAAAAGTACTGCAGTAATACAAAATAATCCATATGGGACAGTGTCCCTGTGCACATGGGCTTCCTAATCCAAATGTTGGTATTTGTTATGCTATTACTATGTGCCAGGCACTATATTAAGTTATTGAGAAGATAAGCATTATTCAGGTTGGTCACTGTCTATGTCACACAGTCTGTGATATATTAGATATTTGTACTGAGTTCTGACTAATAATTTAGAGTGCTTCATCCTATTTTTGTAATTTGTATTAATTTTCCTTTGGTACAGTATCTTCCACTTGCATTGCAGCTCACAGTCTTAATTCCCATTTTACAGATGAGGAAACTGAGACCCAGATTAAATTTCAATGACATGCCAAGGTGATAACACAACAGGTAAGCTGGATGGTGCTTTTGACCTATTTTTTAGGGTTGTCAAAACCTCAATTTTAACTCCTGTAACCCATTATAGACCTCTTTCGTGAATTTACACAAACCTTAAACCTACTTATGTTTTGGGCCTGCATAACTTTTTATGGTAACAAATTGCATTTCAGTGAAAATGTTTCTTTTTCTTGTGTCAAATCTCCCCTCTTCAAATGTCAGTGATGGCTGGCTCTATCTATGTATCTCTCTTCTGTATATTCTATCTGCTATACCTTCTGTATATCTTCTATCTATAGATATCTTTATGAGAAGAGCATGATGCAGTGGATAGAGCACAAGCTTGGAGTCAGAAGGTCAAGGGTTCTTATCCTGGCTCTGCCACCTGTCTGCTGTGTGAACTTGGGCAAATCACTTCAATTATCTGGGCCTCAGTTACCTCACCTCTTAAATGGGGATTGAGACTGAGCCCCATGTGGGACAGGGACTGTGTCCAACCTGCTCTGCTTGCATATACCCCAATGCTGAGTACAGTGTTGGGAACACAGTTAAGTGTTAACAAATACCAGAATTATTATCATTATTATCTATATCAGTGGTGGCTCTATCTGTGTCATAATCACTTTTCCTTAAACAGGATTATGCAGGCTTGAATATGTTCCCTACTGGCCTTGTCACTGCAAACCTGAGTCCCAATCGTTTCAGTCTATTTTCTTATGAAAGCTTTTCCATTTCCCAACCATCTTGGTTTCCCCTCCCTGTAATTCCTCCAGCTTTATATCAACTTTCCTGTAATGAAGTGACCAGAATGCATTTAATGCAGTTTTAAAGATGTGATAGTCTCATAGTATGTACAGCAACAGTCCACTTCCTTTAAGTTGCTTTTCCATGCCTTCCCTGAAATTTACCAGCATTTAGTTGTCCATTTTGCAGCTGCTAATTGATTAACTGTTTGATTGATTGACTCTTACACATTAGTGGATTATTTAAAAGAGCACTGAGTGCTCTGATCATATCAGAGAATCAGAGAAACATCAGAGAAGCAACATATCAGGTGTTTCTAGTGAGTTATGACTAATAACTTAGAGTGCTTCATCTTGTCTTTGTAATTTGGATTTTTTTTTTCTTGGGTACAGAAACTTCCACTTTCAGCTTATTTGCCATTATTTTGTATTACTAATCTTTATGATCTTGTCTTTGTAATTTGGATTGTTTTTTTTCTTGGGTACAGAAACTTCCACTTGCAGCTTATTTGCCATTATTTTGTATTACTAATCTTTATGAGAACTTCCTGGCCTGATCTCTTACATCACCTGCATAGCATTTTATCATAAGAAAGAACTTAATGTCATCTGAAAACTTGGAAATTTCCCTTTTTGATAGTTTAGCAAGATGGTAACAATTCAGTCCTACACAGACCCCTGAACTGTATATATCCTAAAAGTCTCCATTCATCCTTACCGGCTCAGGGGAAAGGGCCTGGGCTTCGGAGTCAGAGGTCATGGGTTCAACTCCCGGCTCTGCCACTTGTCAGCTGTGTGACTGTGGGCAAGTCACTTAACTTCTCTGTGCCTCAGTTACCTCATCTGTAAAATGGGGATTAACTGTGAGCCTCATGTGGAACAATCTGATGCCCTGTATCTACCCCAGTGCTTAGAACAGTGCTCTGCACCTAGTAAGAACTTAACAAATACCAACATTATTATTACCTACCTTGTAGCTAGATTTTTATCTTTCTAAGAACAATCCCTAAAATCCCTTAATAAATCAATTGTGCTCTTCTGAATTATTTCTGGTAACACAGCTGCAATTTCCAAAAACAGTGCTGGAATGAGGGCTCAAGGGCAGTAGTGGGTTTGGAGAACATTACCATGATTCCTCATTCCCAGAAAACCTATTCTCTAGCCACAGTGGATATCACTATCACCATCCCTTCCAGTACCAAAAAACAAATTCACATCCTGGGCAGCAGGGATGTCGAGGCTACTGGTATTATTATTAGAATTTTATTTTACACTTCCAGCTCTGGTTAGAATAACTTTTCTCAAGCCCCACTTTCAGCAGCAGTTTGTCCATTAGACCAAATTAGTGGATAGTTGAGCGTTAAGTAGGAAAAAGCCCCCAAAAGGAGGTGGCAAAAGACTGAAGTTTATATAGATAAATATACATGAATGGTTTAAGAACAGGTCAGAAAATTAAAGGTTGAACAAGCACAAATAATTTGAAAGATTAGTTCTTTGACTGTCCCCTAAAGCACTTTAGTTCTCCGCATTTATATTGACTCTGTCATAAATGACCATTTTCATCAAATAGTATATTTCAGAGAAGAACTATTTGGAACAACATACATTGTTAAGGTCCTTTCCTTCTAGAAGCATATTTTGTATCTAGCAGATAGTAAAAATGAGAAATTCATTCAATCATACTTATTGAGCACTTACTGTACAGAGCACTGTACTAAATGCTTGAAAAGTACAGTTCTGCAATAGAGACAATCTCTGCCCACAATGGGCTACATAACATTCAAATTAAGTCCATAAAAGTAACATGAAGAAATGCATTATTTTTATTCTGAATAGGGGTTCTCCTTTCACTAAATGATGTTAGCTGAGGAGCAGATTTGCAGGATCAAGCAATGAAATTCAGCAACACATCAAACAGTTCAGCTACAAATTGTATGAAGAATTTTCCTACAGGAAAGTCATTTTTGTCACTTTTTCAGGGACTGACAAGCCTCAATCTGAGTGGTCGAACCAGCAACTTTAGTCCACTAATGCATCTCTTCATGCGTGTCACTTTATATTTCAGTCAACATTTGACAGGTGACAATCCTAGCCATTGACCACTCACCAGATGAATCTGATGAGCCAAATACTCCATTAAATTTAAAGTCAAATAATGTTTCCTTTTCATTTCCTTAATTTCCATGATAGCTCTGACAAACTGCCCCTAGATTAATTTTCATGAGCAATTCAACTTTGTAATGAGGCATAATTCAAAATAAAAAATGACATTGGGAACAAGAAAGGAGTATTGTCTATAGAGGCCTGCCTGAACATGCCTAGAAAAAGGGCCTGAGCTACAAGTCTTGTCCTCTTACCTTGAAGAATAATCTAGTTTGGCTCAGGTCTCAAGACAATGCTCTGAACCTGGATGGCCCAGAGAGATTTGTTCTAGAATGATACTTCAGAGTAAACGCAGATTATCCCATTGTGCTCATCCTAAAATGGACCTGAAACAGATACTGAGGAATTGTATAAAATAAATCCATAAGGGCTAGAGGTGACTTTTGAGCCGATTAGATGCAAGTGCTGGGAATCAATCAGGGAAAGTTTTTCAGATAAGGTAGGATTTGAGGAGACTTGGAACATGAGCAGTGCAAGTGGCAACAGCATGAGAAAGATGGAGACTAAAGAAATGAGATCTTGGGACTACAAACAGAAGAAAAAGACAAGACAGTCACGAGAGGAACCTGCAGTACTGTTAGATTGTTTTAGAAATGTCTATGCCAGTAAGGTGTGAATTTGTAGTGTGTAATTCATTAATTTATTCATTAATTCAATTTTATTTATGTAACATCTGTTGTGTGAAAAGTACTGCATGCAGAACACTGGGCAAAAACTTGAATTCAGTAATCCAAACATGATCATTGCCCCACAGGAGCCCAAGAATCCAAGAATAAGGACAGAAGGCAATTAGTGAAGACAACACAAAGAAAGTTTGAAATGATAAAATCAGGAAAACAACATAAAAATAAAAGAATTACAGAGCATTATTGCTTATGAACCAATTTTCAGGATCATCACCACTTTGGCGGGCAGACCCAGATTAGAGCTATCAACTTTTCACTTTGAGATTGGGAGAGAACTTGAGGTGGAGTATTGAGAGTTTAAAGCATTTAGAATGCAGTTTTGAGAGGCAGGACTTTACAAGAACAGGGAAGGATGAAGAGAAAAGGAAGAAGGGTAAGGAGAGGGAAGTAGAAGTGAAAGTGGAAGGGAAGCAAGGAGGATGAGACAGGAGAAGTGGGAGGGGTAAGGGAAGATAAAGAAGAGGAAGGAAGAGCTCTATTTCTTCTCCTCACTGCCACTCTTCTGAATCTCACAGCACTGGGGCTGGAAATGAGAGGTTCCTCTTGTTCTCTCCCATCCTACACACACCCCTTACTCCCCCATGAGAGGAAACATCTACCTACTTCAACCAGCCTAATACTCTCAGAAAGATTAATAGAAGTCAGGGAAATGAAATGGGAATAGGAGCTCATAAGTCACTGTGGTGGGTATCTGATACTTTTTCCCCTTTCATTAATCTTTTTATGAAGTGGCTTCACACATGACAAATGCCTAAACAGGAGTCAGATTTTTTCCTTATTATTAATATGGATTAGAATGCTTATACTATGGTTATAGCTTGTTACCTTACATACAGTTTTCAGATACCTTGGTGGTGTATTTCAAGTAAACTCAAGCAGCTCCTTTTATAATCCCTATCATCTGTGAATCAAATAATGTTACCTATCTCATAATAAAATGTTCCTATCTCTTGGCTGTACATTGCATTCCCTCAAGATGGTCAATTCTAAGAATTTCACAATTTCTTACAAATAGTCTTTGAATAGCTAATGAAGGCTAAGTTCTGAAAATATTTCAATGCACCCTGTTTTTGTCATTTTAAGTAGTTCTTAATTAATAACAATCCTAATGGTAATAATAATAATGATGGAATTTGTTAAGCACTTACTATGTGCCAAGCATTGTTCTAATTGCTGGAGTAGGTACAAGGTAATCAGGTTTTCCACTTGGCCAACTTCTCCAAAAATGATACCCTCTTCCACTTAGAATCTTTTCCTAAAAAGGTAGTTGCTTTAATAATGCACACTCATCTTGGACCATAACATATACTTTAGGACAGCAACATTATCTCCATTAAACATTGATTTGTGTGGGTATGAAACTTTTTTAAATTTTTGTTTGGATTTACTAACAACCCTTGTCTTTGAGAGTTATGAATATATGCAAAGAATGTGTTACCCTTTTCTTTTAGCTGTTTTTTGTTCACAGCATGTTCAATTCTAGACCACAACTAATGCATCTCTCTCTACTATAACTTGCTATACAATTTGCCTCTGCTGTTAGCTCAGTTTTCAACATCTTTCAGAATTGCTTTCCAGAAATGATTATTATAAGCAGTTTGACAGATACACATAGACACACATTTGATTATATGAGGCATTGCAGAAGAATCTTGACATGCAGTATTAACATGTGTATGTGTGTGTTTGTGTGTGTCTGAGTAGAAACTGAGTAGAAAGTATACCCAGTGAAGTCATGTTCGACATATTCTGTGCAGCTCAAGGATACAATAGGGATGAGGAAGTTCCTGTGAGAACATAAATCTGATCTTTCGGGGATTTATTTTAATTTCATAGGCCAAGCACATCATTGAAAGTCCTTGAATCACTTGTGCAGGAATGTTAATGACTGCCTCCAGAAAGCACAAAAATAAAAAGAAAGGCAGAGGATATTAACTTGCCCTTCTCATAATCAGCTGTGTTTTGGATTGACAATTGCCTTGAGGAATGCTGACCTCTCCCTGACTTGTCCATCACTGTAGACAGCACCACAATCTGTCTACCCCCCCCACCCCGTAGTACTTATATATATATTTGTATATATCTATGATTCTATTTACACTGATACCTATTTACTTGTTCTGATGTCTGTCTCTCGCCCCACCCCCACCCCAGACTCTAAACTCATTGTGGGCAGGGATTGTCTTTCTTCATTATCATATTGTACTTTCCAAGGACTTAGTACAGTGCTCTGCACATAAGAAGTGCTCAGTAAATAGGATTGAATGAATGAATGAATGAAGTCCTATAGTAGAGTCAAGTAAGTCATGGCCTTGTGTTAATAATGGTCTCAGAGGAAGATAAATGGAGGGTTTTCTAGTGTTTCACAAAGGACATCGCGTTAGGCTGTTTTAAATAATCATTGAGCTGTAACTGACATGTCCCTTACTCTAAAAGCTGCAAGCTGCTGATAAAACTTCTTCTATCAACTGAGAAAACTAAAATAACTCCAGTGACACTTGGTATTCATGTAGTACCTGATACATTGATGGTATCTCCCATCAAGGTGAAGACTTAGACTTAGAAGAGGAAATTGATTAAAGTGCTTGTTGCTGTGCAGTGCCACTCAGGCTCTCTATTCCCTGCTAATTATGCTCCCAATGGGACATGGAGTGCATTGACCAAGATGGCCAGTAGGGATACTGTGTTCAGAAAAATAAGTACAAAGTTTCTCCATGTGCAAGGCCTATTTTTGGCCAAAGTGACACAAGATGTAACCAATGCTGTACTGTGACCCTCAAGGTAGGAGTCTTGGTGACCACCTTAGCCAAGCATTTTTCACAATTTCTACTGTGCCTTTCCATCCTGCAGAACCCCAAAGGGGGTTCTTCAGTAAGAAACCTTTATCACTTATGGAACAGTTCCATAGGCCCTCTCCTATTTCTAGCTGTTTCACCCCAACATACCAAGGAGTGGTCCAACTCTGTTAAAGCCAGCTACTGAAAAATCCCAAAGTCCATCATTGTCACTGGACTGATAGGAGGCCTGGGTTCTAACCCTGGATCTGCCACTTGCCTGGTGTGAGGCCTTGGGCAAATCACCTAACTTCTCTGTGCTTCATTTTCTCAGATGTAAAACAGGAATTAAATACCTATTCTCCCTTCTCCTTAGACTGTGAGCACCATCTGAGACAAGGACTAAATTTTATTTGACTGCTTTGTATCTATAAAAAACGTTCAGTCCATGTCTCCAGATTCATCAAGAACCACCAAGGGCTGGCCATCCACCTCCGCATCAGAGAGAAACTCCTTACCACTGGGTTTAAAGGACTCATTCAGCTCACCCCATCCGACCTCTCCTCACTTATCTCCTGCTACAGCCCCTCCTGCACACTCTGCTCCTCTAGCTCCAATTTACTCACTGTGCTCTGATCTTGTCTGTCTTGCTGCTGATCCCCTCCTCTCCTCCTCCTGATAGTCTGGAACTTCCTCCCACTCCATATACTCCAAACCACCACTCTCTCCACCTTCAAAGCATGATTTCGAGCACATTTCCTATACAATTAAGCCCTCTTTTCCCTGGCTTGCTCTCCCTCTTTCATTCATTCATTCAATCATATTTATTGAGCACTTATCTGTGACCCCTGGATATTTGATATTTGTCCTACTCCTAAGCTCCTCTAGGCATCACACCTGGAGAGTTTCCAGTAATCTATCAGTCTAGGCTATGGAAGGGAGAGTTGACTAGAGGCATACCCATTCCATTCCTAGCTTGGGTAGTGACTAGAGAATGGAAGACAATCTGCTACAAATCAAAAATAACTTGTTCTGGGCAGCAGCAGCATGGGAGAGAGTCAAGGGCAAAAGGCGGAAGAAGGCAATGATAAAGCACTTCCTTATTTTTACCAATTAAAGTAATGGATACTCTACCAAGAATGATTGCAGATGGAGGTGGGGCATTCTGGGAGAGCTGTGTCCATGGAGTCACTCTGGATCAGAGATGAATCAACAGCATAACACAAAACTACCCCTAAACCCACAGTACTTATGTACATATATTAAAATTAGATATTACAAATTACTTATATTGTTTGTCTTCTTCTCTAGACTGTGAGTTTGTTATGGGTTAGGACTGTGTCTGCTAATTCTGTTGTTTTGTACTCTCCCAAGTACTTAGTAGAGTGCTCAGTAAATACCATTGATTGATATGTTGATTGATCAACCATTGCACTTGGTACAGTACTTGGCAGAGAGTAAACCCTTAACACAATAATATTATTATTATTATAATCATCATCATCACCATCATCATTTTTGAAACATAGGAAATTGAGACTCCAGACCAAACTTCTCCTGTCTCAACCCCATGCCAAAATGAGTTTTGGCATGGTATTAGGACCTCCCCTAATGAAGCCCTCGTTCATCCTTCCTTCTGCTTACTTACACTCTTGGATCTGTACCCTTAAATCACTTGATAGTCATTCCACCTTCAGCCCCTTAGCATTTAAGTACATAGTCTTTTATACTGCCATTTCCTCTCTCCGCAATTTATTTAATACCTCTCTCCCCAACTAGACTGTAACCTCCTTGAGTGCAGAGATCAGGTTTACCAACTTTGCTATATAATACTCTCCTAAGTACTTAGTACAATGTTCTATGCATAGTATAGAACAATAAATACAGTGCTTGGCACATAGTAAGTGCTTAACTAATGCTATCATTATTATATTATTAGTGATTGCAGCCCCAAGATGGCCTGCTATATACCTTCATGTTTCATCCAAAATGCTCAGCTGGGTAGAGACCTGACAGAAGCCATGTGCTAGTAAGCACTGTACTCTTTGGAAGTTTACAATATGACAATATAACCCTCTTTCCCTGCCCTCAGTGTTAATTCAAAGAGAAGATTTGCACTGTCCTATCCTAGAGTGCAACCACAAGATACTGGTTCGTCACCTGAGTTCCTACCATCCTCACTGTTCCTTCTAATGTTGTGGCATAGAAAAGGGCAGGCTAATAGTAACTGGAAAATGATAATATATTCTAAATTTGTGACTTCAAAAATACCTCCTCTTGAGAGATATAGTTTTCCCTGCCAGCTCAACCTAAACTGATGACAGTAAGTAACTATTAGAACAGGGCATATGGTTTATCCCAGTCAATGGAGGCTTTCTGATTCCCCACTAAACCCCTGGCTTTTGTTTTTCCACCAAAGCTAGTCCTTTTGCCTGTGTGTTGCTTCTCAGGCTTTTTGAACATGTTTACAACAAACTGCCTGTGGCCTTTCCCCTTCATACCAACTTGAAACAGTAACAGATGTGTCCTTTTTTCCACTTTTTCTCAAAGCAATTTCCAATGATTCTTTTTTAAAGTGAAACGTAGTTTCTAATTATAACTGCAATCTGTTCCTCAGCAGTTTTCACACTCCACTTAAACTTCCCATTGCGTTCTTCCAATCATTCCATTCTCTCTTCTATTCCCTAAATTTTTGTTTCAAGCCCATCAAACTCGTGCTTAACTGAGTCTGATTTTGAGTCAATTGCTCTAGTTTTCTCTTCTAATGCTACTAAAGTCACCACAATTATTTTCCCTATCATATTTTGATATGTTTAATTGCTTAAGATTTCATGCATCTATGTGGGGAGGTGTTAATATAGCTCTATTTACACAGAGCACACTCAGGATAATGTTACCATCGATTCTGAATCTCCAGGACTGATTTTTTTTTTCCTTTTACCAGACTGCTAATTTGTAATGAATAGAAACAAAAAGATCTACTAAATGTTTGCTCCTCTGAGGCCATATCTTTTCTACTCAAAAAGGGAGAGAACTAGAGAGAGGTAGAGAGAGAAAGATAGCCAGAGGTCCCAGAAAAATGCTTCAAAGTAATTATGCTGATTCACAGTAGCTTCATGTAAGAGAACACAACAGGCTTCTCTCATTTCTAATGGATTTTTTTCTTATATCCTTAATATTCAGAGATACAAGGTCCATTATAATGGGTTAGAATGTCTGAGAAAGATTTAAATATATTCATGGATGATAGGTCCATTTTGTATTGTTAGAAAGAAAAAATAGGGGATGTTAAAAGGTACCTCACTGATCAAGAAAATAGATGTACAGAGAGCAATGTTCCACTGTTCTTCCAAACATAATTGGGCATTTTTTATGTTCTTACTTTCCTCTGCTCTCCTTTGAGAACCAGATGATGGGACAGAAAGAGTATGCATGATAATTCATTGCCTAAGCAAAAGCTATTTATCTTCTTACCTGTTTGAAACTTTAGCTCAAGACTAATGCTTCAGAGCAAGAAGACAGAAACCAATGAACAGGTAGCAATCTTTCTACTTGAAAAAAGATGACTTTATGACTTTCACCCCCTAACAGGTATTTTTGTGAGTGCATTTTTTTAACTATATGCTATCCTATTTAATTCTTTGGAAATCTTTTGACTTCTTTCCATATATAAAATTATCACATGAAAAATATGTTTACACCAACCAGAGTTTGCGAGGAATGATTACTAGACCCTGAAGAAGTAGGAGTTCATCCTCTTTTTTTTCTGAAATAGGGTCACTGTTTTTGTTGGAGAAGCAGCGTGGCTCAGTGGAAAGACCACGGACTTTGGAGTCAGGGGTCATGAGTTCGAATCCCAGCTCTGCCACTTGTCGGCTGTGTGACTGTGGGCAAGTCACTTAACTTCTCTGTGCCTCAGTTCCCTCATCTGTAAAATGGGGATTAAGACTATGAGCCCCACGTGGGACAACCTGATTCCCCTATGTCTACCCCAGTGCTTAGAACAGTGCTCGGCACATAGTAAGCGCTTAACAAATACCAACATTATTATTATTATTATTTTTGGGTCTGCCCCAGTGCCCAAAGAACACAGTTTCTTTATTTCTCCCTAGCACCTATAGTCCAAAGCTCAACACACAGAAAGAACTAAAGCAAATATGCTTGATGTTTATGAATGGACTGCAAAAGGAAAGAGAGATTACTCCAGTGCTTGGAAAGTGACAACTGTGGCAGTCAGTGGGATTCACGGTCTTAATCCCCATTTTACAGATGTGGTAACTGAGGTACATAGAATTTAAGTGACTTGCCCAAGGTCACACAGCAGACAAATGGCAGAGCCCTTGCTCTTTTTACTAAGCCATGCTGCGTCTCATAATAATAATTACGGTACTTGTTAAGCGCTTACTACATGCCCGGCACAGTACTAAGTGCTGGGGTAAATACAAGCAAATCAGGTTGGACACAATCCCTGTCCAATGGGGGGCTCACAATATCAATCCCCATTTTTCAGATGAGGGGACTGAAGCCCAGAGAAGTGAAACAACTTGCCCAAGGTCACATAGAAGACACATGGAGAAGCTTGGATTAGAACCCAGGTCTGTGCTTCTATCCACTAAACCATGCAAGTGACTTGCAGTTAAGAGCTTAGCACTTTATTATTATTATTACAGTGATCTGAGCAGAAGCAAGTGTTCTACAGGTGAAAGGGCAGCAGCTGCAGCAGGAACAGGTAATCATGTAATCTAGATCTGTAGCTGCTACTGGGACTAAAAGCTAAAAGATGGAAGGGAGAGTGGGGATGAGGACTGAGGCTTTGGCTTGCTGTTTAGTTTCCAGTATTTACCTGAAGAGTTCATGATGGTGACAACAGTGATAATTTCTACTTTCATATTTCTCTGCCACCAACTGTTAGGACAAGGTGTTGACTTTGGTAAATATGTTTCTGTGAGTGAGTACATGGCTGGGTATGGAAAACGTATGAGTGACTTTTTTGGGGTTGACTGAGTGTAATGTATCTATGTCCTTCTATTTCCTTCTAATTCAGTGAACCCTAGACTATGTTATGGGATTATTCTTGCCACCAAAAGTGGTCCACTATTCTATTAATATCTGTAATATCACTTCAGTCTCTCACTGATTACATGCCTGCCTCTGTCAATCAAGCAAATATTTTTAGTAACCACTGGGTAAAGTAGAGAGTATGGACATATGGCCTGTTTTCTGACACACCAGGACTACCCAAACTTGAAAGACGGAGCAGAAGTAAGGGTTCCAATCTCACATAAAAATGGATGATGAGTTCTTGGTTGTGTCATGTAACAATAGCGTCCTAATATTCCTATGCTAATGGTCATTCCAACTGTTGATGAGAATATGTAATCCTGGACAGAGAAAGGAATACAGGAGCAGATGGTGGATATATTGGATCATATTTTGACTTGTTTTTGAAAATAAAAAAACACTGATGTCCACATGCAAGGAAATAATTTCTAATTCAAACTGCATGCATACTTAGCCCTTGTATTTAAAACTTAAACTGTATCTTTCAGTTAGATTGTTTTGAAAGTATTAAAGGTTACCATTTTCTCTCTTTAAAAAGGTCAGTCATAAAAGATCTGAAGTTCCTTTCATTTAATTCAGTATATTTACGAAATATAAATGCATTTAAAGAGGTACTTGTCTCTTGCTACAGTTAGTAATTAACCAAAGCAAAAGTGGGGAGAAAAAAATAGGAATAAGGAAATAGCTTCCAAAGCATATGGCTAGTGTGAATATACTACTCAATCTGATCTTTGGAGTTAAGATATCTGAGGAGTTGAGAGATGTGTATAGAAGACATAGTTTGTGATCACAGTGATGACTAACACCAATGCTTGCCATTTTCAGTATGGAATTAAAAACTAATCACGTTGGGTATCACAAACTGAATAAGACCACAGAGAACCCTAAAGAAGGAAATGGGAAAAGGATATCATGGTACATCCAAACAGAGATGCTGCATCTTTATTGCTTCCTAGTGAGGGGAGGGAAGTTTACTGATTTCAATTAAGGTCAAATCCTTTCCTACTGTAGCAGCACAGATTGCTTAAAGATTAATTTAATATGCAATTTAAAATCTCATTAATCATTTCCCACATTATTTGTTGTAAAATTGAAATGAAAATTGACATAATTCAGACTATGGTAATTAGCTCCAATATGAATAACAGGGACAGTTGCCAGAAAAGAGTTATAAACTTAGTAAAATGGTCATCAGATTAAAAAACCCTATAAAATGTAAAATTAGAGGCCTAGCACTTCAAATTTGCACTCTAACTTGAGAATGGAATCCCATGACTGTACATCAGCTTAAAGTTGGCTATCCAAGAATTCCTGCCACGTTAAAAGCTTCTGGAAAACCCCCTTGGATCCTGCTATTGACTCCAGTAGGAGGAGATCTGATACCTGTTTTAAGTCCCTTATTCTTCTCACTCACCTGACTAGAAATACCACCTTTACTAGATTTATCCTGAGTACCTTCTGCATTATTTTTGTACTTTCCAAAATCCTTACTATAGTGCTTCACACATAGTAAGTGCTCAACAAACACCATTGATTGATTCCCTACATGTCTGAAACTGATTCTCATTTTCCCTCTTAAACCTTTCCATTTGTCATAACCATGGCATATCCATACTGTCCAAATACCACAATCTTGGTGTCATCTCTACACGCACAAGATACAGAAAGAATTGTCAATCACACATTGGTCTTATTAGCTTCTAATAAAAATTTCACCATTAGGAGTTTCATATATGATAGAATAATAGAGTTTTCAGCCGAACAAGTATTGATGATACTTCGTCTAAAATAGAGCTAGTCAATAATGGTAAGTTAATTGGCCTGTAAAGGTCCATTTCCAATAGAAATAAACTATCCAAAAATGTATCTGTTGGAAATTATATGCCAAAAACATAGCTTTAAGCAACTTATCTGTTTGGATGTGTTTCTAGGCTTTTATGACTCACTCTTTCTTTTTTACTAGATTTATTGCATAGGCTCTGACTACATTTGGTCTTCTATTTAAAGTAAATGCACTAACAATTTATCTATGTCACAAACAGAAAACAAAGTAAACAATTTTGGAAATGATGTATTTCCAAAGGAAGAAAGCAATAGAAAAAGAGTCTAACTTTTTTATCTCCTTGGAAAATATGATTCTATAAAGCATTTTAAATTCCAGGGTATAAATCGAGTTCAATTAGAAAAATTAAGCATCTTCCCACATTTTATGTACTCAGCCAATCATTCATATACTGAATGGATATACATCTTTTATATGTATTAATTTTCATGAAGTCATTTCAAAGATGGTGGAATTGAATGATTCCAAAATGTACATATCTGAAGAGGGAAAACAAATCATTTTTACCATAAAGACATTGATCCAATCAAAGTCTAACCACAGTAAGCAAATGAAAACTTTGAAACCACTGCTACAAATATAGGTATCCTTTTGATGAGAACAGTAGTCACTTAATAAAGAGAACAGTTTGTTTTATACCTGACTTTTCCTGAATCAGATAATATTGCAAAACTGAGCAAAACAAGAATTCTTAATGATGGAAAACTCATGGAAAGAAATGCAGAGACATCTTCTTCAGAAGTCTTCCTCCCTTATTAAGTACATGATCTTATTAAGAAAGATCATGTCCACTCAGGTCCTATTTGACACTGACATTTAGGGCCATTTAGCTATATTACTTCAAACTTGGATTGTAATTACTGATCATCCTATGTCCAGTGCTAGTCAAGGATAAAGGACCCATATGAAACCTTTGTCGAGGTCCCCATAATCTCTGTCATACCTGATTTATTCAATCATATTTATTAAGAGCTTACTGGATGCAGAGCACTAAGTGCTAGGGAGAGTACAATACAACAATAAACAGACATAGTCCCTGCCCATATTGAGCTTACAGTCAAAGTAAGGAGAGAAACCTTAATATAAATAAATTACAGATATGTACATAAGTGCTTTGGGGCTGAGGGGGGGAGAACAAAAGGAGCAAGTCAGAGTGATGCAGAAGGGAGTAGAAGAAGAGGAAAGGGGGGCTTAGTCTGGCAAGGAGGAGAGAGTAGTGTAACGAGATGTGCCTTCCATAAGGCTTTGAGGACATGGAGAGTAATTGTCAGATTTGAGGAAGGTGGGCATTCCAGATTTGAGGCAAGACATGAGTTACGGGTCAGTGGACAGATAGGCAAGATTGAAGCACGATGAGAAAGTTAGCACTAGAGAAGCAAAGTGCATGGGCTGGGCTGTAGAAGGAGAGTACCAAGGTGAAGTAGGATGGTGCAAGGTGGTTGAGTGTTTTAAAGCCAATGGTGAGGACTTTTTGTGTGATATGGAGATGGATGGGCAACCACTGGAGTTTTTTGAGGAGTGGGGTGACATGTCTTGAATGTTTTTGTAGAAAAATGATCTGGGCAGTGAAGTGAAATGTGCACTGGAGTGGGGAGAGACAAGAGACTTGTAGGTCAGGAAGGAGGGTGATGCTGTAATCCAGTTGGGATAGCATAAGTAATTGTATTGCCTTGATAGAAATTTGGATGGAGAGAAAAGGGTGGATTTCAAACCTATGTTGTGAAGGTGGAACCAACAGAATTTAGTGATGATGATCTAGATTCCCAAACTAGATAATGACCAAAGTCAGGATATAAATTAATACTGAAAATTGAAGGAATACCAAGAAAGTGTGAACTTGGGTGAGTAACTTAAATTTTCTGGGCATTGGTTTTCTCATCTGTAGAATGAGGGTAGCCTTGTATTTAACTTCCCCTAAGCTTAGTATATAGTAACTGCTTAGTAAGTGCTCTGATTTTATTCTCTGTGTGTCTCCTCTGACTGAGGAACTGCCTAAAGATGAAAATTTATGTTCTTTTATAAAGACTAGACTGTAAGCTCCTTAAAGGCAGAGGTCAGGTCTACTGATTCCATTGTACATGGACTACCTGAGAGTATAATTATCACAGTACTAGGTGAGTCTAGCAATCTGATGAAGTCTGGGCAGTTGTCATTGAGACAGACTATAGATGAACCTGTTTTCAGAGAAGTATTTCCTCATCTCAGTAGCAACTGAAGGGGAATTGGTTTCCCAATCAGGCAATTTTTAGGTTTAGGCCTGCCAAACCTGCTCCCGATGTTGCTGCACTACATCATTAAGCAAGAGGCATTGCCTATATATCCTTGCTTTGATATTCCTTCTGATCTCCAACATTAGTCTAGTTGGGAGGAGACTACATAGACACATATACATATATAATATATATGTATATATAATATATACCTTGATTTTTGTCTAATTTTTGTCTTTCTTATGGCATTTTGCAAGAAATTAGAGAATACCCTCCCAACCTTTACTAAGCCCCTCTGAACATCATGGCCAATGACGCCTGACCAATTGGGTGGAGTCACAGTTGTGTCTTCTGCTTATACCACTTCAGAGGTATTCTGTTCTGTTCACTTGTTCTCCATACTAGCTGCCTTTCAATGCATGCAACTGGACTTAGTGGGGTGATATGGGTTAGTGGGGTGAGATGGGAGAATGTGGATGGTTTATCACAAACATCCCCTCTAATCAAAAAAGCAATTTAAGCCCATGCCCTGCTGGGAGAAGGATATTTTCCTTCTCGACCATTGGTAAGTAAACAATTTTTGACCTGAATGGCAAGATTATAAAAGATAAACTACTGATTTTTCCTGGACACAATATGCGAGAGATCCTCTGTCAAAAACACTCACATTCATGGATGCGGTCTCATTGTCATTTTCGACATTTTTGAACTGAGTTTGAACTTTCAACATACAGGATTTTTGAGAGCCATGACTCCTTAAGAGAAGATATATGTGTCTTATATGTGTTTAGACTGTAAACTCTTTGAAGGCAGGGTTCATGTCTACTGATTTCATTGTACTCTCCCTCACCTTTTAGCAAAGTGCTCTACATACAGTCCTATTATACTGTTGACTGATCAGTTACTGATTAGGGCTGTGTGGACCTATAAACCTTTGGATAGGAAAAAAATTGTGAAATTTCTTCCTATGCAGATGCAACACCTCAGGAAGGGGTTAAGCAGTAGTAGAGTGAAACAAATGGATAATCTGAATTCAGAGTATCATGGTTTATGGTTCAGCAGGTGCTGTATTTGTTCAGTGCCAGAAAATTAGCTGACAGTGTAATGTAAGTATTGAGAAGGGCAAATGTAGAAAAAGTCTTTAAATTTGGCCCCTGTAAAGTCAATAGACGATGTAGAAGAAGCAATAATAAACACTTTCCCTCTAATCCCATCAAAGTGAGAGAAAATGGAGGATACTCATTTTTCCTTCCATTTCCTTCTTCTTGACGGCTATTTTATGTGTTTCACAATTTTGTGTCCACCACTGTCAGCAATACTTTAATCTGTTTTTTTTTTTTTTCTGCATAGTGGTGCTCTTCAGATTGTCTGGATTCAGAAAAACTGATGTTATCAATTTAGAAAGAGTTAGCATACTAGTTTTCATGATGCACTTCTCAACCTCAGTTTCTCACACCTTCCCAGATGAGTTAAACTTGGTTCCCAATAATCAGGAGTGCCATATTATTTTAGTGTAGACTAGAAACAATTAACTTAAATAGCATTGCAAATAAATTTTTTTATAGAGTTTAGCAAGGAACTCTATTTTGAGTGGAACTTGAACTTAAGCATTTGGGAAACCAATCATTAATCAATGTAAGTTTAGTAAGACTTTCAAAAATGAAGATTCTTTGAGTTACGTAAAGTCTGTACATTCCAAAGCAAAGTGCAGAGTTGGCATTTATTGCATAAACCTATACAATCTAAGCAGTCTTGCAGTTAATTGTTGCAAAGCTGGTTATTTGAAAGAGTTTCCTAATTGAAAACATCACTAAAAAGGCAGAAATTTCAATTGCAATTTAAAGCTTACTTTGGATTCCTTGACAGAAAAATTTTCTCTGACGTATTTTGGGTCACAGGTACTTTGAAATCATTTTCATTGTATTTATTTCTTTAGGACAGGTAAACAATTCTATGGGGATTACAAATTCCATTTGGAGAAAAGAATTTTCAGTAAAAAATGCGTGATGTGTCCTTTTCATAAATGTAGTGGAGCGTAATCTTGAAATTGATTGATATTTTCCTTCTATATTTGGAGCCTTGGGATTCTGAAATCAACCTTCTGATATTTAACTACATTTAGAACGCACATCATTTGTAGAACCTTCTGTTATTTCAGAAACAATGAAGCCCTATCTGTGGATTCTCACTTCAATAAAGTATCTCTTAACATTTAGGAAAAGTTCAGCTTTCAGAAATAATTTAAAGCACTTCTTAGCAAGGGAATATATGTACCTCAGTATTGTAATGTTAAACTTTAATTTCTTCTTGAATGACTAGGTCATGGGTTCAAATCCCGGATCTGCCACTTGTCAGCTGTGTGACTATGGGCAAGTCATTTAACTTCTCTGTGTGTCAGTTACCTCATCCATAAAATGGGGATTAACTGTGAGCCTTACATGGGACAACCTGATTACCCTGCATCTCTGCCAGTGCTTAGAACAGTGCTCTGCACATAGTAAGCACTTAAATACCAACATTATTATACCGACCATGCTGGTTATGGGCTGTATATCTGACTTTTGGAAGGAACACTTTCTCAATTAAATCATTACAGCTACTGCAGAGCAATGAGATTTACCTGACCAATTTAGTAGCTGGGAATATTTTTATAATAATAATAATAATGGTGGTATTTATTAAGCACTTACTATGTGCCAGGCACTGTTTTAAGCTCTGGGGGAGATAGAAGGTAATCAGGTTGTCCCACGTGGGGCTCACAGTCTTAATCCCCATTTTGCAGATGAGGGAACTGAGGCATGGAGAAGTTAACTAACTTGCCCAAAGTCACACAGCTGACAAGTGGTGGAACCGGGATTAGAACGCACAACCTTTGACTCCTAAGCCCATGCTCTTTCCACTGAGCCATGCTGCTTATGCTTTTTGATTTGCATTTCACCCAGAAATGATTATTATTCAATAACAGTACAAATAATTCCATCCCATGTTTAAGCTTAATGTTTCACTTCTTTGGCCTTTTTGAAATATGTATTTTTATAGTGATGGTGCTGAACACAGAGGAAATTAAGTGGGCATATTTTTTGATCTGTCCAGTGCTTTCAAATAAGTTGATCATAAACTATTGTTCAAGAAACTGAAGGCATTTAATTTTAGTAACAAGGCAAGTTGTTAGCTTTGCCTGGAACAGTTTGAAAGCCTGTATACAATAGATTAAAATATAGCAAACACACTGTCTTTTAGAGTAAATCATAAGACCATTTTAATTTATTTTTTTCTACTCCCAATGAACAAAGATTGTTCCATAATTTCAGGATTGTTTTTTCCTACCATTTGTCAATTCTTCATTCTTGCACATATATCATGAATATCATTACTTGCAAAGGGAACATAGATCAAAGTAGATCACAATAAGCCCTTAACTTGAATTACTATTTGTTTGCCCACAATAATGACTACTAATTCTTTTTCCAAGGATTTCCCCGAGATGAAGGAATAGTGAGTAACTTGGTGTTAGAGGAGTTAAGTGTGCCATCTGCATTGTAGGAAATCAGTAAACTAAGGTAGAAGGGGGTGAATTGTCATTCCTTCACACCTTATCAAAACTCTTGACCCTACTCTTCCTCCCTCCCTATCAGCCATCTTCAACCATTCTGCCTCCAATGATTTCCTCCCCACTGCTTTCAAACTTGGCCAGATCTCTTCTATCCTAAAAAAAAACAAACAAAAAAACCTCCCTTGACCCCACGGCTCTCTCCATTTATCACCCCTTCTCTCCTACCATTCCTCTCCAAATTCCATGAGTAAGTTGTCTACACCCGCTGTTTCAAATTCCTCTCCTCCAGTTCTCTCCTTGACCTCTTCCAATCCAGCTTCCATTCCCTTTACTCCACAGAAACCACCCTTTCAAAGGTCACTACTTTCTTCTTGTCACATCCAATGGCCACTCCATCATTATCATCCTTGACTTCTAGCTGACTTTGACACTGTTGATCACCCCTTCTCCTGGAAACGTTATCCAACCTTGGCTTCACTGACTGTCATCTTACTGATTCTCCTCTTATCTCTCTGGCTGTTCATTCTCAATCTCCTTTGTGGGCTCCTCCTCTGCCTCCCACCCCCTAACTGTGGGTGTCCCTCAAGGTTCAGTTCTGGGTCCTCTTCTGTTTTCAAACATCTACACCCACTCCCTTGGAGAACTCATTCACTCCAATGGCTTCAACTATTACCTCTATGCAGCTGATACCCAAACCTACATCTCTTCCCCTGATCACACTCTCTCTCCCTCCAATCTCACATCTCCTCCTGCCTTCAAGGCATCTTTACGTGGATGTCCTCCCAACACCTCAAACTTAACATGTCCAAAACTTAACTCCTTAACTTACCTCCCAAACCCTTTCCTCCTCGTGGCTTTCTCATCATTATAGATGGTACCACCATCCCTTCTGTCTCACAAGCCCATAAACTTGGTGTTATCCTTGATTTACCTTTGTCATTTGACCCATATATTCAATCTGTCACCAAATTCTGTCAGTCCCACCTTTGGAACATTGGTAAAATATGCCCTTTCCTCTCCATCCAAACTGCTACCATGTTAATACAGTCACTCATCTTGTCTCGTCTATCCCATATCAGCCTCCTGTCTCGACCCACTCCAGTCCATATTTCACTCTACTGCCTGGATCATTTTTCATTTACCTACAAAAAAGCTCAGGACATGTCACCCCGTTCCACGTTGGAACAGTGTTTGGCATATAGTAAGTACTTTACAAAATACCATAATTATGCATTATTATTATAAACAGAACAATACTCTAACTGGACTAACAGCAAGTCTATTCAATCAATCATATTTATTAAATCCTGACTAAATGCAGAGCACCGTACTAAGCCCTTGGTAGAGTACAATATACCATAGTTGGTAGAAACATTCCCTGCCCACACTGAGCTTACTATTTGCCTACTTGTAAGTGAAATTTTATATAATTAGGGGGTTCAGGATTTTGGTCCTTTGGTCACTACTGAGGCTGTGGTGCCACCCAGGCACCCTGAATTGAACTTGCCTTTCAGGAAGAATACATTTATACATTACTTGCATATGGAGAAGCACCTAGTTGCTGCCCATGAATGCTTCCCACTCAGTCAGAAATCATTTATGTGTTACTTGCACCACTCATGAACGCTTCCCTCTCTAGAGGAATCCTCTCAGGAGGCATTACGCACATGTAATGAAGCTCCTCAGCTTCCAGCCTCACAAGTGCTCAGAGTGACACTCACCTGTACCACAACTCTTCACTTGGTGCAGACAGAGCGGGCATCCCACGTTCTAGACAGAGGTGACACCCAGCTGGCTGTTGCAAGTCTCGTTTTGCTGCCCAGAACATCAGAGGCAGCAGGTATTTATCACCTGTCCTCTGGGCCATTCAGGCTTTTGACAGGCTTCTGGTTTCTTCTTGTCCAATTTCCCTCCTTCCCCCTTTCCACCATACCTCATTTGGTTGGCACTGAGGCAAAGGACATCTATATTCCTGGCCTGGGATGTCTATCTAGGGAAGCAGTTTGGTATAGTGGATAGAGCACGGGCCAGGGAGTCAGGAGGTCATGTCTTGTAATCCTGGTTCCATAACTTGTCTGCTGTATGACTTTGGGAAAGTCACTTCACTTCTTTGTGACTCAGTTACCTCATCTGTAAAATGGGGATTGAGACTGTTAACTCCACATGTGTCAGAGACTGTGTCCAACCCGGTTTGTTTGTATTCACCCCAGTGCTAGCTGCGGCAGTCACGAGATTGTCTTTGACTTTGAGACGGTGAGTGCCCAAGTTCACTTTGGAACACCACCCCAGCACTTAGTACACTGCCTGGCACATAATAAGTGTTTAATGAATACTTTAAAAATTAATCAATTCTCATAATTAGCAGTGTCTTCTACATTGATATGATTTCAGCATTATCTTTGGCTATGGATAGCAACCTTATTTTCTAACCACCTCGAAATTGGGTTAGAGGGCTGTCAGCGATCAGGGAGCTGAGCTTCCCTCACATTTAATGAACTGTTTGGTCTCTAGCACACCACAGTAATTGAAAATAAATGGTTTGATGAAAAATTGTCTAGGACTGAGCTGCTTAAATTGTTCATTTGTGTGCTTCTCCAATCCTGGCTGGAAAATGCACTTGCCATCCTGCGGATGCTGGCTTATTTAAAAGTAACAGTAAAATGATATATTCATTAGGCTACTTTCCAAACTCTAGCCTTATCAGCACTTCTCTAATGCTTCTAAGATTAGAAGACCCACCACATTAGTTATTTATTCCATTTTTTCATAATTCATATATACATGTGATAATATTTTATCCTGTGGCTATACTTTATGTCCTTCACATCTCCGCTGAGTCAATTAATATATCTTCTCTGTCTAAAATAGACTACTTTTATCCCTTAATGTGCATTTTCATAGAAAAATGAGAATAATTATGTAGCTATGTGCATTATTCTTCTGTGATGGAGACACAATTGTCATTGTTTTTCATCTCATACATATGTGCCTACATCCAGTTTATCACTTTAGTTGGTATTAGAAAAAACTGCTTGTTGCTGCCAGATGTAGTTTCCAAGTCTTGTCTGATCAAGTTGCACACTGTTCACAGTGGAAAGTGAAACTACATTTATTATAGTCAATATATTCTAGAACCCTGCAACCTCTTCCCCCGGTCATCTGTACATTTAAAGGCTAGAACAAAGGAAATGGGATTGCTTTAGTAAAGACAATATCAAAATGTTATATTTTGATAATACAAAATTCTCATTTGTTTTGGTCAAAATCAGTATACAGATTCACCTTTCTTTCTCTGTCCTTGCCCACCAACTGACTGATGGGTACAGTAACAAACTCCAACTTCCTCTTGTTGCTCTTTCTCACCCTGACCAAATATATTTATAATAATAATAATTACAGTATTTGTTAAGCGCTTACTGTATGCCAGGCACTGTACTAAGAACTGGGATGGATACAAACAAATCTGGTTGGACACAGTCCCTGTCCCACATGGGGCTCCCAGTTCCAATCCCCATTTTACAGATGAGATAACTGAGGCACAAGGTCACACAGCAGACAAATGTCAGAGCTGGAATTTCAACACATTACCTTCTGACTCCCACGCCCATACTCCAGTACACCATGCTGATTATTTCTATACAAATAACTCTCTTTCATTTTAAAAACTACTTTCCTGGTGGCAAGATTTTAGCCATGTGGCTGAGAATGACTGGAAAATGAGTGGTTGTTGACCGACATCCCCGCCTTATTGTGAAGCAGCGTGGCTCAGTGGAAATAGCCTGGGCTTTGAAGTCAGATGTCATGGGTTTGAATCCCGGCTCGGCCACTTGTCAGCTGTGTGACTTTGGGCAGGTCACTTAACTTCTCAATGCCTCAGTTACCTCATCTGTAAAATGGGGATTAAGACTGTGAGCCCCACTTGGGACAACCTGAGTCCCCTGTGTCTTAGAACAGTGCTCGGCACATAGTAAGCGCTTAACAAATACCAACATTATTATTATTATTATTTGGCCTTTAAAGTTATGCTAACAAGTTTGTCCCATACAGGGTCTATTTTCTGAACTTTGTGCAAAACAACACTTTTTCTCTCACAATAGCTGCTCAGCAAACGCAGCAGCCACAGCAGTGCTCTTCTGCCAGTCCACTGCCATGCTATACTGTGAGGGACTTGGCTTCACCATGACTTTATTCAGTCCTCTGGACTTGGTTATACTCGTTTCTAGTACACCATTCAACAGCTGCTTAGATAGCCTGCTCTCCTCACATCAATCATATTCTGTACTAAGTGCTCGGGAGAGTTCACTGCAAGGGTGATGCGGAAGGGTGTGGGAAAAGAGGAAATTAGGAAAGTCCAGTTGGGAAGTCCTTTTGGAAGAAATATGCTTTCAACATGGCCTTGAAGGTGGGGAGAGTGATCTTCTGTCAAATATAGAAAGGAAGAGCATTCCTGGCCAGAGGCAGAACATAGGTAAAAGAACAGTGGTGAAATAGACATTATTCATTCAATAGTATTTATTGAGCGCTTACTAAGTGCAGAGCACTGTACTAAGCACTTGGGATGAACAAGTCGGCAACAGATAGAGACAGTCCCTGCTGTTTGACGGGCTTACAGTCTAATCGGGGGAGACGGACAGACAAGAACAATGGCACTAAACAGCGTCAAGGGGAAGAACATCTCGTAAAAACAATGGCAACTAAATAGAATCAAGGCGATGTACAATTCATTAACAAAATAAATAGGGTAACGAAAATATATACAGTTGAGCGGACGAGTACAGTGTTGTGGGGATGGGAAGGGAGAGGTGGAGGAGCAGAGGGAAAAGGGGAAAATGAGGCTTTAGCTGCGGAGAGGTAAAGGGGGGATGGCAGAGGGAGTAGAGGGGGAAGAGGAGCTCAGTCTGGGAACGCCTCTTGGAGGAGGTGATTTTTAAGTAAGGTTTTGAAGAGGGAAAGAGAATCAGTTTGGCGGAGGTGAGGAGGGAGGGCGTTCCAGGACCGCGGGAGGACGTGACCCAGGGGTCGACGGCGGGATAGGCGAGACCGAGGGACGGCGAGGAGGTGGGCGGCAGAGGAGCGGAGCGTGCGGGGTGGGCGGTAGAAAGAGAGAAGGGAGGAGAGGTAGGAAGGGGCAAGGTGATGGAGAGCCTTGAAGCCTAGAGTGAGGAGTTTTTGTTTGGAGCGGAGGTCGATAGGCAACCACTGGAGTTGTTTAAGAAGGGGAGTGACATGCCCAGATCGTTTCTGCAGAAAGATGAGCCGGGCAGCGGAGTGAAGAATAGACCGGAGCGGGGCGAGAGAGGAGGAAGGGAGGTCAGAGAGAAGGCTGACACAGTAGTCTAGCCAGGATATAACGAGAGCCCGTAATAGTAAGGTAGCCGTTTGGGTGGAGAGGAAAGGGCGGATCTTGGCGATATTGTAGAGGTGAAACCGGCAGGTCTTGGTAACGGATAGGATGTGTGGGGTGAACGAGAGGGACGAGTCAAGGATGACACCAAGATTGCGGGCCTGCGGGACGGGAAGGATGGTCGTGCCATCCACGGTGATAGAGAAGTCTGGGAGCGGACCGGGTTTGGGAGGGAAGATGAGGAGCTCAGTCTTGCTCATGTTGAGTTTTAGGTGGCGGGCCGACATCCAGGTGGAGACGTCCCGGAGGCAGGAGGAGATGCGAGCCTGAAGGGAGGGGGAGAGGACAGGGGCGGAGATGTAGATCTGCGTGTCATCTGCGTAGAGATGGTAGTCAAAGCCGTGAGAGCGAATGAGTTCACCGAGGGAGTGAGTGTAAATGGAGAACAGAAGAGGGCCAAGAACTGACCCTTGAGGAACTCCAACAGTTAAAGGATGGGAGGGGGAGGAGGCTCCAGCGAAGGAGACCGAGAATGATCGGCCAGAGAGGTAAGAGGAGAACCAGGAGAGGACAGAGTCCGTGAAGCCAAGGTGAGATAAGGTATGGAGGAGGAGGGGATGGTCGACAGTGTCAAAGGCAGCAGAGAGGTCAAGGAGGATCAGAATGGAGTAGGAGCCATTGGATTTGGCAAGAAGGAGGTCATGGGTGACCTTAGAGCAGTCTCGGTAGAGTGGAGGGGACGGAAGCCAGATTGGAGGGGGTCTAGGAGAGAATGGGAGTTAAGGAATTCTAGGCATCGATTGTAGACGACTCGTTCTAAGATTTTGGAAAGGAAGGGTAGTAGGGAGATAGGACGATAACTGGAGGGGGAAGTGGGGGCAAGAGCGGGTTTTTTTAGGATGGGGGAGACGTGGGCATGTTTGAAGGCAGAGGGGAAGGAGCCCTTGGAGATTGAGTGGTTAAAAATAGAAGTTAAGGAAGGGAGGAGGGCAGGGGCGATGGTTTTAAGAAGGTGAGAGGGAATGGGGTCCGAGGCGCAGGTGGAGGGGGTGGCACTTGCGAGGAGGGAGGAGATCTCCTCTGAGGATACTGCAGGGAAGGATGGGAAAGTAGGGGAGGGGGCTGGGGGGGGAGGGGAGAGGCGGAGGGGTGACTTTGGGGAGCTCAGACCTGATCGTGTTGATTTTCGTGAGGAAATAGGTGGCCAGATCATTAGGGGTGAGAGATGGGGGAGGGGGAGGAACAGGGGGCCTAAGGAGAGAGTTAAAGGTCCGGAACAATTGGCGGGGGTAACGGGCATGAGTGTAGATGAGGGAGGAGAAGAAGCTTTGCCTGGCGGAGGAGAGGGCAGAGTTAAGGCAGGAAAGGACAAATTTGAAGTGTGTGAGGTCGGCTTGGTGCTTGGACTTTCGCCAGCAGTGCTCAGCAGCTCGAGCATAGGAGCGTAGGAGGCGGACGGAGGAGGTGATCCAGGGCTGTGGGTTAGTGGAGCGAGAGCGGCGGAGGGAAAGGGGGGCGAGCGAGTCGAGATGAGTAGAGAGGGTGGAGTTGAGAGCGGAGACCCGCTAGTCGAGAGTGGGAAGAGAGGACAGGGCGGCAAGGTGAGGCGAGATGCTATTGGAAAGACGGATGGGATCGAGAGAGCGGAGGTCTCTGTGGGGCAGTAGCGAAGATTTGCAGGGGGAGGGAGTGTGAGAGATGAGGCAGGTGAGAAGGTTATGGTCAGAGAGAGGGATTTCAGAGACATTATCAAGGTACTATTGGTAAGTTGGCTTTAGAGAAATAAAGTGCTGCATTGTGATAATAAATCAGGGAAATAAGGTTGGAGAGGAGGCAACATAAAAGGCTGGAGAAAGAGAAATGCGAAGAAGCAATCAAAATCATTCAAAAATCTGGTGGTGGGGTCTGACCACCAGATTTTAGCAGGGGATTGAGGGGACACCATAAGGTTAGAGAAGTTTGACAGTTGAAGGTGACATTGTCAAAAGAAATAACTGCTTAATTTGGGGTTCTGTGAATAAATTGCTGAATTTTGTGGCAGATCCTTGAGTCCTTGATATTGAAGAAGTGAATGTTTCAGGGTGAACAGAGGACTTGGTTTACATAAAGTCAGGCAGCCATTGATATGTAAAAATCTATGTCATTATTACCAGACTGTCAAACAGCTGAACTGTGGGCAGGCTGAAGTAGGCCATAATTCTGATTCTCAGTGTCCTGAATTGGCTGAGACAGCTTGACATGGATAGATCTCAATGTCCTCGGGCTGCTCTCTGTCCCAGTCCATGTTCGACGTCCCACAGAGTGGACCTATACTGCTGATAGCTTGGTTTCAATGCTGATGAGTTGACTGCAAATCAGAACCCATAGTGTTTACACTATTGCCTTGCCATTTGGTGTTGGTTTATAGAAGACATTGGTGAAAGTACCCTGGAAGATGTGTGTCTTTAAATGTAGGACCAGGTCTCATAGCCATATAGAACGTTGGCACCACAAAAACTTTTAAATGGAGCTCTAAGTGTCATTGTCACTACACTCTGTAAATCACATTAGTCTTTATTATTCTGTTTATCTCTTATATACCTGTGCATCATTGGGGTATATTGCTTCAGTAACAAATTCCAATGACAGCTTGAACTTCTTTGCTGTCAGTGAACACTTTCAGTTTCGTGTAGGGTTTTCCAAATGTGGGCTATTCATTTTCTTCAAATTATTGCCAGCCCTAAGACTGTGCTGGATCTGAAAAGCAATTCATAATCAAATGCTTGTAATTTGATGTGATTTTTGTGTTTTGTAGCACCTGCATAAGCAGTTCCTTAACTGTGGGCTTAAAGACTTCGAAGTCTTAAAAGTTCCCTCTCCCTTCCGCATTGTCCTTGCACTGGGATTTGTAGCCTGTATTCAACCTTACCTTCATCCATCAGCACTTAATGTACATGTTCAAGCACCTAGTATAGCGCTCGGCATACAGTAAGTGCTCAATAAATACGATTAAATGTCCCTAATTCATTTTAATGTCAGCTTCCCCTTCTGGAATGTAAGCTCCTTGTAAGCCAGGGAATGTGTCTACCAAGTCTGTTATATTTTGCTCTGTCATGTGCTTAGTACAGTGTTCTGCGTACAGTAAGCAATCCATGATTGATTGATTGGATTGGTTCCCAGATAGAGGGAAGCTCTCTACAACGCAGTGTGGCTTAGTGGAAAGAGCCTGGGCTTGAGAGTCAGAAGATGTGGGTTCTAATCCTGACCTCTGCCACTTGTCTGCTGTGTGACCTTGGGCAAATCACTTAACTTCTCTGTGCCTGTTACCTCATCTGTAAAATGGGGCCTAAAATAAGTGTGATCCCCATGTGGGACAACCTGATTACTCTTTCTACCCCAGAGCTTAGAACAGTGCTTGGCACATGGTAAGTGCTTAACAAATACCTTAATTATTATTATTATCACATATGATTTGACTTTTTGCTCTAAAATGACTGGGGGATTTTTCCCCAACTAATTCCCTCGTTTTCCCAAATCCTCCCCTGCAGTTGACTGTGATACAGTTGACAAATGATTGAAATCTTAGGTAATTGAGTGGTGATGGTATGGAGGAGTGAGTAATTGCCTGCTGTAGAAACCTTTGGCCATTTCCCCCTAATTCTAGGTGATAGTCAAGTTAGACTGCCACTTGGAGGGATGGTTTTCTTCGGTGGAACTAAAAGCACTATCTGGGCTAGAAAAGAGAATTAGGAGATAGGATCAACTGACCAAGAGAATCTATGTGAAAAAATTGAGCATTATCAGAGATTTTGGAGGTTTGTATGTCAATCAAGGTTTTATATGCATGATCTTTACAACTTAAAGTAAAATAGACTGCATGGAGACAGAAACGCGAGCAGTTTGAGTAGGACAGTCAGAGGTAATTTGTGTATCAAGGTGATGATTGTTAGAATAGAGTGGGAAGGGATTAATAAAGTATTTTAGAAAAACTGACAGGATTTACAAATTTGTGACTGTATTTGTGTGAACTTGAATGTTAGGGTGTTGTAAATTAGGGTCTCTTTGGTGATTTACAATATAATTATGAATAGTTATTAGACACAGTTTACTCACGCCTAAATGACAGCACATATTAGGAATAGGTATAAAATTCAGTTAACTCTTTTTAATTAGAGTTTAAAATGGATTTTTATCCCTAAATATCTATTAATGAAATATTTCATCCTTCATTTACTGCTTTATATTTAAGGATGAAATTGAGCAACTTTTGGAAAATCAATGCCCATGAAATACCCTTCATTCTAATATTTTGTATGTTTTCATATGTTTAACAAGTAGCTAATTATGATTTAGAATTTTCTACTATTTTTGCTTATTATGAAAGGGTGAAATAACTGAGTTCTAGTACCAAATCTCAATGTATCAAAATATTTTTTCCTACTTTGTCCTTTTGAATATGTTTATAATTTTAGCTTATATGTACAAGAAATTAAAAAATGAACTGTTCCTAAATGAGCTTCTAAATATTACATCCAATAATGGTCACTTATCAAAGATGAAAGCTCAAGGAAAGATTAGCATTTTGGAGAATGCTCAATACTTAGTATTGAGAATTAGTAGGAAGTTTTTATTTTTACTGTTAATTTGCATTCAGGAGCCAGAAATACCAAAAAAAATTGCAAATGATGTTTGGGGAAAAAAGAAAAAGAGAAATGAAGCCTTCTGTTTTCTTCCTGGATTATCATTTTGCATCATTTATGCAACTATATCAGTGTTTGAATCAGATAACTCTTTTTTTAAGTGGTTAGTAAAAGCATTTCTTTAGGTCCCACAAAAGGTTATAGAAATGTCCATTTTATTAGTTTATCTAGTAATACTGAATTTTTTTTCAAATTTAATTTTTCAGCCCATTAGGACTAAGACTGATAGTGACCAAGATGACAAACATAAGAACATAATCCTTCTTTAGCTCTGCCATTTTATTCCATGAATGGAAAAAAATAATAGTAAAAAGAAGGAAATGCAACCTGGGAATAATTCTGCCTGACCAAGTTTTCCTGAAGGATTATGCTTTTTCTGGTAGTGCTCACAAATATTCAAATAAATATTTAATCAATGACTGCCAGCAAGAACAGTCATCAATGATAGTTCCTCAAAATATTGTCTCCTAAAAAAAGACTGATTCTTCCCTTTATGCCACAAAGGATGTGTACACAGTTGAGCAAAGACCAAGAGCCTCCTTTTTTCTCCTGTTCAGGCTTATCTGTTTCTCACAGATTCATGCTTATGGTAGGGTAGAGAAAGTCTACAACCAAATATCCGCCTCTCTGTGAAGGGTGAAGGATACCATCATTTTCATTTCTAAGGCTGGTACACTGTATGACAGCCTCTCAGATATCTTTGAGATTGTGTATGTTAAAGGGGGAAGGTACTGGTGTCATGCCTGAGGGCACCATAGAAATATATTGCAAGGAAGGGATAAGCATTTCAATTAATTAATAGCAAGTTATCAAGCACCTATTTGTACTACGACATTTACAAAAGTACCATGGGTGCACTAATGAGCGCATAAATGCTTAGGCTGTGTGAAAATATTGAGATTGTATTTGGGAAGACATGATAGGGAGGAGAAAAATTAAACTGGGCTAAGTATTTCTGGAGCAGATGGAATTTTAGCAGGACCTTAAAAATATAGCACACTGTGGTCTGGTGATTTTTGGAGCAGGGGAAAGTTTCAGAAGGAGAAAGAGTAAGAATCAGAGTATGAAAGAGTATGAACCAGAAGGAGAAGTGTATGAGTAAGGATGGAGTGAGAAAGTTGGTTTGAAAGAAAGAGTGTGAGCTGGGGTGTAGTGGGAGAAGACAGTTAAGTAGAAGGGAGAGATAGTTGACTGAGTGGCTTAAAGTCAGAAATTTCTCCCTGATGCAGAGGAAAGGGAAATCATTGGAAGATACTGATAAGTGTAAAGGTATATAAAAAGCAGTATTTGAAAAAAATAATCTAGGCAGTAAAACTAAGTATGAATTGGAGAGGGGAGAGGCTGAGGACAGAGAAACTAGGGACAAGGTTAATTCAGGTATTTAGCTGGGATGTGGCTAATGCTTTGGGCCAGAATGGTAGCTATTTGGGTAGCTATTATGTTCAAATAAATACACTTTATGACTGAACATTCAGCTAAATTGAACAAAAACTTCAACTATCCCAGCAATATAATCCTCTATTCAATTTAATGCTTTATTCAGTTCTTGGTTGTTAGCATGAAAATTAAGGACAAGTAAATAATATCCATGATGCACAAAGTCCAAAAGTATTATTTTAGTCTTGTGCTGACCAATCTATCAAGGTCTATCATGGACCTTCTCTTATTCATCAGTCTTACTTTATGGAAAAGCATAGAGAGAATAGCCTGTTTTTTAATCATTTCAGTTCATTTTTCTTTGCTTTTGTAAACCTGAAAGATTGTCTTTTTTGTCACTGCTTTATCTCACAAGCAATTCTGAATTACTAGGTAAGGAAACATTAAAATCATGGCCTTTCTATTTTGTTTCCAATGATTCACCTCTTATTAGTGACATCTTTGCTCCAGGGGAGGAGTCCCTCTGCAAGCCTATTGCACTGGTCTTGTTTGTTTTTAGATGAACTATTCTGCCCTCCCCATTTATATATGCCATCTTTAAGCTCACCATACAACAACTACTTGGATATTACTGTTACTTTTCCCCCTGGGAGGGAATGGTGCCTACCAAGCGCTTTTGTTGAATTCTACCAAGTGTTTAGTACAGTGTTCTGCCCAGAGAAAGACTCAATAAATGCCATTGCTTGGTTGATTGATCTCCACAATGGTTTCCAAAGTGGATGAAGGTACAGTGGTGTCTGTTGCTCATAAAGTCTTAGAGAGATTCTTTTCTTTGACCACTGATTTTTCCTGAGATTTTTGCTAGCTCTTTCACACTGGTGTTACTGGGCACCAAGAAGGTGAGTGTGGCTGACTTAATGCAAACCATCATCACTAACTCTTCCAAGAGCTTTTCAAGTACATATACTGGTAGGACAAACATACTCCCATCTTAACCATTGTATCTTACCAATGTTCACCGCAAATGATAATGAGTCATGGAAGGAACAGTGTCTTATTTTCATGGATGGAGTGCAAATAGGAAAGAATACAGTCTCACCATTAACTGTGTCATCTTTGAAGAGGAGGGAAACTTTATTTCAGAGAGAAATTTTAAAAAAACTAGCTTTCTAGCTCTCTTGAAAGATAGATATATAGCTAGCTATAAAAGTATGAATGAGTACAAGACCATTAGCCAGGTTGTTCTGTGGGTAATATAGGCCTGAAATAATGGCTCCCAAGAAGACAACTACCCGCAGTCCATAAAACAAAGACAAGGTAGCTATGCTGTTAACAGAACTCCCTTAAACCCTTTTAGAAATTAAAAGCCCTGCAACATGTTCCCTAATAATCAGAAATGAAACACAGTTAAAGTTTAATTCCAAAGTATGGATTAGAAAAATGGGGTAAACTACAGAAAAATCTGAATTATATGTACATTATCAATAATCAATCAATGGTGCTTTACTCTCTGCAGAGCACCATACCAAGTTCTTGGGGAAAATACGATGGAATTACTGGACATGACTCTGGATTATAAAATCTTGAGTCTCTGTAGGATTTTAAAAAAGTTTATGGGGAAACTTGTTTTCAGTTCAACAGAATTCTAAAGAGGATAGCTCTCAGTGTATGGAAAATCATACCACAGGAGACATGCATTCTGAGCATTCAGAAAGGACCAGGAACTCTCTTGATTTCCTGATCTTTCCAAAGTGCCTGTATGAAGGTTCCATCTGCTTTGGCAGAGGCATATTCACTAGTGTAGTTTAAGAACTTACTATTCCTACTTCCTCTTTATTGCTAAATTTAGCCTCCAAAATAAGCCCAAGTTTTTAACAACCCTATTCTTTTATGTATGGATATCTTCATGTGGAAAGTACTCTCTTTTATGATTTATCTATCCAATAGTTTGAGCTAACTACAGATATAAGCTAGAATGTACGAGGTACATTTAATTCACTCCATTTTCCTCTGGTTTCCTGCAATTATTCATTCTGGAAAAGAGACTGAATACTAATAACTCCTGATGGTTATTTGACTGTTTGACAAACTGACTGTGCAGTTCTCAATAGACAAATGCTGAAAGATGATGAATACAATCCCTGCTTTTCATGATAGAGGAGCAGGAGAGAAAAATAAATTATATGAGAGAATTGCCAACAATCAAAGTATGTCAATCAGAAGTGTACCTTGTTATGGTTGCATAAATATTGTGCATTGCTCGAGTGATAAATATTTTGTTATTCAAATGCTATCATTCATTTCTCACTGAAAAACTTCATATTTTTATTGAAATTGGTATACCTGTTCATTCTGGTTTAGGAAATAATTTTTTTCGAATGGTATTTGACACAACCACCTGCAGTAGTATTTTTTTTAATAACATGAGGCTCATCCCAAACACTACTTTGAATTTGATGTGAATTAAAGTTGATTTGTTTAGATGCTCTTGAAAGCATCAATCAATAAATCAGTCACATTTTTAAGTACTTAATGTGTGCAGAGCATTGTACTAAGTGCTTGGAAGTGTACAATATAACAGAGTTGGTAGACACATTGCCTGCCCACATCAAGCTCACAGTCTAGAGAAGAAGACAGACATTATTATAAATAAATAAATTATAGATATGTACATAAATACTGTGGACTGAGGGATGAAAAAAAGAAGCAAATCATGGTGAGGGTGGGAAAAGAGAAAATGAATGATTAGTTAGGGAAGGCCTCCTGGAGGAGATGAGCCTTCATTGAAGCTTTTAAGGTGAGTCACTTCTCTGTGCTTCAGTTACCTCATCTGTAAAATGGGCATTAAGACTGTGAGCCCAATGTGGGACAGGGTCCATGTCCAACATGATTTGTTGGCTTCCCTCCAGAGCTTAGTATAGTGCCTGGCACATAGTAAATGCTTAACAAATACCACAGTTATAATTGTTATAGAATAATTATTGGTTTTTTAAAAAGGAGGGCATTTCAGGCCAGAAGTAGGATGTGGACAAGAGGTCAGCAGTGAGACAAACAAGACTGACATAGAGTGAATATGTTGGCATTAGAGGAGCAAAGTGTGAGGGCTTGAGTTGCAAAATGAGAGTGGTGAGGTAGGAGAGGACAAAGGGATTAAGTGCTTTAAAGCTGATTGTAAGGAGTTTCTATAAGTAAAGCATCAGAATTCTATCAAAGTGCTTCTATCCTTTTTCATTATTTTATACAACTTTCCACATAAATAAACATATTTCAAATCTACTTTTCAAAATTAGGAATGAAATCTGGAAGAACAGAATACTAATAAGAATTCTTTTTTATGCTGTCAGGAATTTTCCCAGAAAATGAGACTGATTTAACAAGTCCAGTTAATTGCAGATATAATCTGTCCCAGGAGACTTTTAGACATTTATCTAGTAGCTCTATATGGTAGTTGATCATAATAATAATAATAATAATGGTATTTGTTAAGTGCTTAATATGTGCCAAGCACTGTTCTAAGTGCTGGGGGGGGTACAGGGTAATCAGGTTGTTCCATGTGTGGCTCACAGTCTTAATCCCGATTTTACAGATGATGTAATTGAGGACCAGAGAAGTTAAGTGACTTGTCCAAAGTCACACAGTTGACAAGTGGTGGAGTTGGGATTAGAACCCATGACCTCTGACTCCCAAGCCCGGGCTCTTTCCATTGGGCCACACTGCTTCTTATATAATAATGGCATTTGTTAAGCGCTATGTGCCAAGCACTGTTCTAAGTGCTGGGGGGATACAAGGTAATCAGGTTGTCCCACATGGGGCTCAGAGTTTCAATATCCATTTTACAGATCAGGTAACTGGGGCACAGATAGGTGCCTCATCAGTGCAAGAGTAGAAGGGAGTCCGTAAAGGCATCTGTGCATGAGATCTAGTTTCCATGTCAGTATCAGAGTCATTAATGTGAATTGATCACCTGCTCTATTCTGAGTATTACTGTACTAATCCCTTTGGGAACAAAGAAGTGGATATCTACCATCAAAAGCAGTAGACATATATCAATGATAAAAACAATCACAAGAGACTAATTAAATTAGTAGTGAATAACAAACAAATAAATATGTGCATGATCCATGGTATGAAAGAATAGAAGGGCATTAGAGGAGTCTGACCAGCCATAAGCAGTATGAAACAGGCAGGAAGCAATCTAACAATGTTAAAGGTAAGAAAACTGGCACAGTTTCAATTTAAAATGCCAAGAGAGTAGTTAATATTGATGTCGCCACATCTACCAGAGCACCAAGTTGGTCATGAATAAGGCTTAGAGAGGATATTTAGGGTGAGGGAATCTAAACAGTGTCACAGATGTATAACAAAGTGAGCTGTGGAGGAAAGGCCTGAGAAGTGTATCAGGGAACAGATATACTCAGAGACACAAAGGCAAGACAATTTATAGGATGTTGTCACAGAAACAGTGTGGGGAAAAAAACCCGGCTCAGGCCAACAGCAATGTTCTAGATCCTGACTCGAACACTTTTGTTCTATGTGACATGGGGTGAGTCACTGAACTTTTGTGTTGCTTAAATTATTCACCTGTAAAATGGAGATCAAATGCCTGCTTCCTCACCTCCTTACTCCTAGATTTTGATCCCCATATGCTGTAGTGGGATTTTGTCTGATCTGATTATCTTGTAGCTACCCCAGCATTTAGCACAGTGTTTGGAGAATTGGAAGTTCATAATAAATACCATTATTAGGGGAATTTTGTGTTTTTCTAATTATGTGGGAGCTTGATATTTTCAACTGGAACAAATAAACTCAGTCCTGCACTCAGCATCCTAAATTGATGCACAGAACTATCCCTCCATTAAATTATGCTATTGGAGGATAATATGATTAGGCACTATTGTTGAATCCTTGGGAGCATATGTTCCATCTCTCTCTGTTATTTGAGACACAGAAGATAGTATTGGTAATTAGAAGCTAATATTAGGTACATTTGTTGAGCAGAAAAATTTATCAATGGTATTTGAGTGCTTACTGTGCATAGAGCGCTCTACTAAGTATTCTGGAGAGTAAATAAAACAGAATGGTACACATGATCCCCTCAAGTCCTCAGTGGAGTTTACAATCTAGTGGAAGACCATTGTTTTTTACCTGTCCAAACCCATGAGTTCTGATTACTTTTTTTCCATGGTTTTAGCTTTTATTGTTATAATTATCATCATTATTATTTATTTTATTCATTAAGTGCATACTATGTGTCAAGCACTGTTATAAAAGCTGGGGTAGAAACAGGTTATTCAGGTTGGAGACAGTTGCTATTCCACATGGAGCTCATAGTCTTAGTAGGAGGGATTTTTCAACTGAACAAAGACTAAACTTCTATCAGCTTTGCTAATAAAAATGGATAATTGTCTAAAATAACATATTTGGATCTCTGAAAATTTCTGAGTCAATCATACATTTTGAAATAGGCTACACATATGTAAAAGGTAGAATTCACTATTACCTCCTGAGAAAAATTATAGAAAGTATTCATATATTCTTTCAATCCTTCACAATTCTCCCAAAAGAGTTTAAATGAAAGAAACATATACAGTAAATGATCATAATAATGTAGTTAAGTGATTACTTTGTGATGAGAGCTGTACTAAATAATGAGTAGATACAAGATAATCTGGTGGGACACAGTCCTGCCCCATATACAGCTTACGTGCAATCAGTTTCAAGGAAAAAAATATACAATTGCAATACCATTGTTTTTCTGGCAAGAAACTAGATGTATCAAAAACAGTAATCTAGTATATCAAGAATCTAAAATTTCTGGAATTTAACACACCTATGCCTGAGAAGGCAAAGTATTATTCTTTATCTGTACGAATTTGCAATTTTTGTAACTTTACAGCTGCATCAAATTTTAAGTGATAAAGAAATGCATAGCTTGTGTTTTCACAGGGTAAAATATACATGTCTTTTTCTCATGATGTTCTAGACAAAAGTTCATTAAGAAATCTTTTCCTTTTTTGCATCATATATTCCATGCATCAGTGCGTAACTTCAGAAGTAGATAAATTCTCTGACATTCCACATCGGGCTAAATTTCTTTAAAAACATACTTTCGTTGTTGTGAAACCTTCACTCACCTCCGTAGTCACACTAGATGCAGATTTGAAGAAGAATTAAAGAAAAAAAAGTACCCTCTTCAACCTTGTAAATAGAAGTTATCAAGAGCTTCAGAAGTCAGGAGGGAAAGTTGAACATATTGAAGCAAAGGAACACAGCTGTTGAGAGATGAGGGTGACAGACCTCGTTGGTGGGCTCCAATCACAAATGTTCCAGCTGGCTTTAAACATTCAATTTCATGCAAAGAAAGAAGAGCCTCCAACACTGACAGCCCTTCAAATATCAGCTACTTTCATTAAGCAGAATAAGCAGCTATATACAGCAATGACTGTCAAAGGGCCTGGGACTCACATTTCAATCTTTTCAGCTGCTCAGCCTCATACAGGGTAACCTTGAGGCTAGGTTCCACTTGAAAATTGTCTAAATAATTCAGATTTCACTAAAAGTCTTTCATCTCTATATTTCAGGAACAAATGGGATGTCTTTTGGCCTTGAATTATTTAGATAATACCTTCAATAAATCACTTCATTTTTCTCTTCCCTAAACATAAACACTTGTAATAGGTATGCACCGCTTTACTGGCTGCAAGTGAGACATTCATGTTACATGTCACAACCTGGAATTGGTTGTGGTCTTCCAGTAGTCCAAGGGATTTGAGCTCCCACTGATATCTGCATTAACCTTCCATTTCCAAATTAATAACATGGTGGACACAGACTCTCTGGGAGAACAGAGGGCAGAGGGTGGGTTTGAGAGCTCTTCCATTCCCCTTGCAACTACTTAGGATGTCTATTTATTGGCAAATAATTATTTCAGAGAGTCTGTAAATTCATTTATACTATCACAGTATCATTGCTTTTGAGTTTGAATACAGCAGTATTGAAATACTGAAAAATATTTTTGCCCATAGAGGATGTGCATATATTGTAAAAATCATATTTTGAATTCACAAAATGGTTGATAAGCCAATGGAAAATTATTTGATTTATTGTGTACAATTTAGCCTGCTCACTGTTGTGATTAGCATTTTATCTTCCCATCTTACAGAGAGTAGTCATGCTTGTCAGGAATAAATTGCTAACAATATCAACTGTACAAAAATTGCTGTCAATCAAGTCACTAAAAGTCTACCAGCTAGGGCAGAACCTATTTATCTCTATTTTCCTCTTACAGTTCAAGAGATGATGCATTGTTGTGGGCAGGGACTGTATTCTCCCATTCATTCAGTCGTATTTACTGAGAGCTTACTGTGTGCAGAGTACTGGACTAAGGGCTTGGAAAGTACAGTTTGGCAAAAAATAGAAACAATCCCTACCCAACAACGGGCTCACAGTCTAGACGTAACAGTGCACTGCATAAAGCAAGTGCTCAATAAATCTGATTGATTGATTGATTGAGAAGAGGATGCCATGGAATTTTCAGTCCTGGTCGTTCTGAGGGAAGGTGAAAGGGGAAGTTATGACTTATTTCTGTCCATCTGCAAAGAGCAATCTAAAACTTAACTGCTGGGAAAACCTAATATTTGTGTCACTCTACTGCTCCAACTATGGTCAAGACTCTTTCTCAACAGTTTGAGGCCCAGGTATGCTCTTGAAACACTGTTCATAGAGTACCTTTTTATTGCCCTAAACAGAGCTGATTGTATTCAATTTCACACTTTTACACCTGTAATAATTCTATTTTTAGAAGAAGATGCAACCATCTCTCTAAATGTCATAACTGTACATGTGTATAAGAGCTAAAGACATTCTAAACATAGAACAGTCTTCTAATTGCCAGAATATCAGACTAATTTGTATTAATTTATATGGAAAGTAGGATACCCTTGACAGCTATTAATCCATACAGTAATTAGCATTAGCTTTGCAAGCTGCAGATAACATAAAAAGCTTATGTGGCAATATAAACTGTTTCAATGGATCATAATTAAAACACAACTGTAGCTTCTGATTAATCATTTTTCTTGCATTGTTTTAGAGGTTGTGGTTAATTATGGAAAATGTAATAAACTATTAGTCTTCTCTGTTAAAAGAGCTGAGCATGGAGTGATAATTTTGACATTGGTATATGCTTTAGGTTTTTGTTTTGTTTCTTTTTTTTGGTTCCTCATCAAATTATTTCACTCAGCCATGCTCCAAGATGAAGCAAAAGACTTGTATACCAGGATTAAAATATGTATCTGGTCCTCTGGCCAGGTGTCCCAACATAACATAAGAAGTAGTGTAGCATAGTGGAAAGAGCATGGGCTTGGGAGTCAGAGGAAGTGGGTTCGAATCCCGGCTCTGCCACTTGTCTGCTGTGTGACCTTGGGCAAGTCACTTAACTTCTCGGTGCCTCAGTTACCTCATCTGTAAAAATGGGGATTAAAAAATGTGAGCCCCAAGTGGGGCAATCTGATTACCCTGTATCTACCCCAGTGCTTAGAACAGTGCTCAGCACACAGTAAGTGCTTAACAAATGCCATATTATTATTATTATTATAACTGGCTGTGACCGTCATTTTGGGTCTAGACCCCATTCGACAGTGACCTGCTATTATTTTATCTTGGACAAGTACCACCTCCCTCCAGGGGTCCCAGTTTCCTAATGGTTACACCAGGAATAGGATAATGCTTTCCCCACCACTTAAATTGTAAACACCAAGTGGATCAGGAACTGTGTCTGATATGATATCTGTTTCTACTCCAGGGCTTGGTACAGTGTTTTTGGCATATTGGGAATACTTAGTAAAATTATAATTATTATTAGGAGTAAAAACAGCAAAATGGAAATAACTTTTTGAAGTCCTGGACAATAGCTTTTGCTTGATTTGGAGGTAAATGGGCTGGCATTTAGAGAATTGGGTGTGTTCAGTTACGTATTGTTTTTGGAACTAACACAGGCTTCAAATATTTATTCAATCATATTGAGCTCTTACTGTGTGCAGAGCACTGTACTATGTGTTTGGGAAGCACAGTTAAGCAATAAAGAGAAACAGTCCAGGTCCACATCAGGATTACAGTCTAGAAGAATGGAGTACTGATGTCATTCTCACTTCAGAAGAATTCTATTGTCAGGAGTACACCTGAAAAATGAATGATTGGGATAGACTAGCAATTGCTACATATAGGGTAGAATCAATATATGCTATATGTTGCTGAAAACAGCAAAGTAGGCAGAAGAAAAGTTTTAAGTATACATTGAAACAAAGCCTGAATCTTATCTGAAAACTTGGGAGACAGCTGTGGTAGACAGGAAGCCAAGAAATAAGGTGGTCTTTTTGAGAAATTAATTTGAGAGCATTATGAACATTCAAAATGAAAACACCAAGGGCTGTAAACTATAATCAAAGTAGCCTGAAAAGAGCAGTCCTTGTGTGTGCATAGTACAGTGTAACTTCTGAGTCCTACAGTGGCCTTTTCTGCCCCACACAAACCCATTAGTTTGAATTATTCAGTAGGATTCTTTGAGTGCTTACTGTGTGCAGAGCACAATATAAGAATAAACAGATACATTCCCTGTGCATAATGAACTTACTAATAATAATACCATAATAATAATAATTATGGTATTTGTTGAGCACTTACTATGTACCAGGCACTATATAAGTGCTGGGATGGATACAAACAAATCAGGTTGGACACAATCCCTATCCTGCTTAGGACTCACAGTCTTATTCCCCATTTTACAGATGAGGTAACTGAGGTACAGAGAAGTGAAGCTTCCTGAGATCACACAGCAGACAAGTGGCAGAGCCAGGATTAGAACCCATGAGTCTCTGACTCCCCAGACCTGTGATCTAGCCTCTATGGGCCTGGGAAGCAGAGGACCTGGGTTCCAATCCCTAACTCTGCTTTTAGTATTTGCAAAGTGCTTACTATGTTTCTAGCACTGTGCTAAGTGCTGAGGTGTATACAAACAAAAAGGCTGAGACTCAGCCCTTGCTTTCATAGGATTAACAATCTAGGTGGGGTAAATGGATAAAAACAATAATGATAGTGGACCGTAAACAAGCAACAGAGTTGACAAAAATAATAATAATACTGGCATTTGTTAATCACTTACTATGTGCCAAGCACTGTTCTAAGCACCGTGGTAAAGACAAGGTAATCAGGTTGTCCCATGTGGGGCTCACAGTCTTCATCCCCATTTGACAGATGAGGTAACTGAGGCACAGAGATGTTAAGTGACTTGCCCAAAGTCACATAGCAGATAAGTAGTGGAGCCGGGATTAGAACCCACAACCTCTGACTCCCAAGCCCAGGCTCTTGAGACTGTCATGCTGCTTCTCAAAACACAGGTTAAGGCAAGTCAATGAACAGAAAAACAACTACACAAAAGTACCTCCTGATTCAACTGAGACACAGTTCTCAAAAATATGGTTTGACTGTGATGGGGTTTGGCCCATAAACTTACAAGTTGTGAGTTGTTTTACTCCAGAATCACTCAGTGGTCAAGCTAATTGTACAGTGTTTGCCCTGGCCCTGGAAAAGATAGTCTAAGGGAGAACCTGAGTCTTTCAGCACTAATCCAACCTTGCTAAACTAGTTTAGTTGTTGAGTTGAAGATGCAGAATGGTAAATGACCAGAAAAGATCATGATTATTATATCTTTACACCTTGTATTACCACAATGTTAACCTTTTTTCTTAAAACTTCTATCCAAGCACTTCCTTGGTTTTAGGTCACTTTGACACATTTTTTCTCCTCTCCTTTGCTTGCCAAATCAGTGAGATGATGCGGACATTTCTATAGGGTTTCTGAGAGTCTAGATCATTCTTAAATTTTTTTTCTCTGGCTTTTACATTTTCTCCCAAAATTTCATCATATAACAAATTATTCTAGTATAATTTCTTCAAAATAATCCACAATGCTAAATCCAACCGTTTTTTAGCAACAATTTGAGCAATGATGAACTAGGAACATGGAGTTTGGTTTGTAAGAAGCCTAGAAGCTTCATCCCAACTCTAAAAGCTGAGGTTTCTGATTCAGGTAACTTAGGGCTTCAGAGATTCTGTGAGTACCTGTGAGAATTACAAACTCTATTGCCTCAGCTATTTTTCCCATCCTCCACTCCCCACCTCAGGACTTCCCTCCTGATATATTAGGGAAATAGGGGACAAACCAAGGTTTAGGGTTTTCTGTCCCTCTTCATGTGAAGTAGAACACTCTTCATTCCCCTAAGCTAAACCACACAATACGACTCATTCATATCTCTCCTGCCACTGACCTCTTGCCTGTGCTCTATTTCCTACCTGTTATGTCATTCTTTTTCCTACAGGGCACTGCACTTCTTATCATCAGAGTCCTTATGAAATTTCACATCTCTCCAAGGACACTGATTTCCATTCAATTAATTCATCACAATTATTGAGCACTTACTGTGTGCAAAACCCTGTGATTGGGAGCATAGATTATAACTGATTTGGTAGACATATTTCCTACCCAAAAGGAGTTTACAATCTAGAGGAAATCTAACCTAATTCTAGTATCCCCATCTTGTATCCCCAAATGCCATTTCAGTATTTTTGTGCCACATAATTTTGGTGCCACATAAGCACTTAGGAACTCACAACTTGCTGAAACACTTATACACACTTTAGACTCTTTTACTTCATCCTCTTTATAATTATTTTTTTTTAATGTTTCTCTCCTCTCATAAACTGTATTCTTGATGTCTAGGATCTTGTCTACCAACTCTAGACTGCTTTTCCCAAGTGCTTTGTGCAGTGTTCTATACACAAAAATAGGTCAATAAATATAACTGATTGGCATAGAATCTCAATCTCTCCCCTCCCACTCTCCTTCCTGTTATCTTTTTTTTGCTGCTACCTGAGATGTCCTCAGAGCAGAACCCACAGAGTAAAGGAAACGATGAGGATAGGGAGAGGAGCCCACTGGACAATCTTGTAAACGTTTTCAAATCTTATCACAATTCTCTGTGAAAAATGCCACCAATTAGTTTCTAAGACACCATTTTTAAAGTAACATTGTTAATGTTCAGGTCAATAAGAAACAAGTAGAATCTGTTTCCTTTTAAAAAAAATTGCTGTATAATTTTCTGTGATCAAGCAAGTTACATTTCTGCTGGATTGCTAAAGAAGGTAGTTTAGGATGGGTGAAATGGTTCTCATCTTTAAAAAGCTTTTAGAAATCACTTTTCCACTGCAAATCTAACCAGTTAATAGGTTTTATTGAGCCAGTTATCCCTAGTCCATAAATCACTCTCTGGTAGCTAGCTAATTCAGGATTTAGCAAGGCAGATTAGCTCTTTCAGATCAGCAGGAGAACTTTTGCTTTGTCTTTGCCCCCCTAAGTACCAAAAATATGACCCTTACAAGGGAGGACTACCTTGTATCCCAAGGACAGCCTAGCCTAGCATTTTGTTAGCTTTGACTGGGTTTAAGATCCCAAATTCCATGCTCAGATGGTTTTCACACTGGATAAGCAGGTTGCCTGTAGTGCATGTCATGCTGAGTTGGAATGAGGAAGACCAAGGATGGAGAGGCTTATATTGTATTCTCACAGAGGGTACTTTGGGAAGTTTTTTCCCTCTACTGCTAGGGTCAGGGAGACTAGAAGAATCATTCTCCTCATGTAATGCCTGGAAGATCTAGTAGTTGCTGGTTTCCAGGCTAATTGTCCGCTGAACAATGGACCAAGAGAGCTAAAGTTCTATGTGTCTGTACTTTGTGAATTTAAGAACTATGATCAAGGAAGACTGTCTCCTTCATACTACACCATGAGCAGAGAGACACACAGTCCCTGAAAACAGTCCTTGAACACAGTACACACTTGCTCACACACAGTGGGGTATAGAGCATTTTGGGATGAGACCAAGGTAGTAGTACAATAGTGACAGATCTGAACATGTTTCCTGCCCACCAAAAGATTAATTGGCTGTAGGATTCTGGGCCAAAGTGGAATCAGAGAGGTCGCCCATTGACACTGTAGCCTGACAGGCATGAGCCAAACACACACTTTAAGGGCTCAGTTGCAGGTTGAGGTAAAATTTTGCTGTTCAAGTTTCTCTATTTCCAATAAATCCTGGGAATCAGCAATAAGTAACAACAGTAATAATATCTTAAAGTGCACCAAAATAATCTAATGCAATTTCATAATTATGCCACTTTTCAATTTTCACATCAAGCAAGTTAGAAATTTAGCATTGGTCTTGATTTCTATTGTATTGATAATAACAGTGAAGGGAAATAAAGTTGGGAAAGTATAAACCTTTTCTGTATTCTTCCATACAAAGACAGAATTCCTTGTGACCTATATCACAGTAAACCCAATTAAGCTATGATATTGTATAGTTTGCATTATATAATGACTCCAGGCATTTTGTAAAATGTTTTAAAGCAATATTTAATGTTAAAATAACAGGCTTATTTTGAGCTCATTGCACATCTCCATCTGTACCTTTGCAGGCTAGGAGGAGAGATTAGCTTTCCACAAAATAATGCAGTTTATAATTATGCCTCCTCTTTTCTCTCCTCCCCTGGGATGGGCACTATATGAGGGAGGAGGCAGAAGTAGGAAATACAGAGATGATCACAAATATTTCTTATTTTTCCAATATTATTATCCATCTTGAGCCTTATTAGGCTATTAGATCAGCAATTTAGCAGTATTATAGTGGTATGTATTGGCTCTTTAAGCTTCTTTAGTGATGAGTAAAAGTCCTTAGTTTGGATTTGGTCAGTATATCCTTGTATCTTTTCAACTATAGCTGAAGTGGATAATGCATTACAGCACAATATCCAAGAGGCTGTTGAATGGTGAATTAATAAATGGTGTACAAATCAGCTGGGAGAGAAGACTGTATAGATATGATGATCTCCTCAAACAGTGCAACACAGCAGTAGCCATACAGACATCCTTAAAGCCGAAAGACCAAGGTGGTGGACCGTAACTGAGAGAAAAATATTCTGTGTATCCAGGATCCAAGCTATGGCACGTGATTGAATATATCATTATCCAAAAATGAGCCATGAACTAACTATACTCATGGGTCCAAGCGCTTAACTGTCTGATAGGCTTCAAACTATTGATAAACCTAATTTTCATTAAAGAGACATACCAACCACCCATATGACTCAGTAGTGTGAACATGGATAATGAAGATATTTCTTGATAGCATTCAGGTAATTGATCTCGCTTTTTTTCTATTAATGTAACGAACAATCGTGTGCCTATGGCTTATTCTCTATCATGGAGTAGTAGTAATAGTATTTACAGTATTTATTTGTCATGTAACCTTTAAGATAGTAGCTCCTGCAAGAAGAAACAAGACTGATCTGATGACAGAGACAACAAGCATTACTTCACAGTGTCCTTTTCAGACCATGGAATTTTGAAGAAATGTCATAGGATTTTGAAGATATCATTGTAGCACATTTTAAGAAGAAAGACTAGATAGGTGCTTGGAGAAAGTATTTGCAGGTCACTTCACTCCCCATTAATACCAATATCCTAACAAAAGTCATCCTTGAGTAACTTTTGAAAATCATTAGCCATGTGCTCCCAGAATCACAGCAAAATACAATGGACATGGTCTTTGCTACTTAGATTCCAGAAAATTGAAGGGAATGACATAAAGATTCAGGGAATACATCTACCAATCTTACTATTCTCTGTCAACTGTTTATTACAGTGTTTTGCACACAATGAGCATTCAGTAAATACATTAACTGAAGCATATCTAGGTATTCTTTGAAGGTGTTACAAAGCACTGAGCTGGTATTGGCCACTGCTAAAATATGTAGCAGCCTTGAGATGTCCTAAGATTATTTTATTAAGCTCTGTCTAGGGACAACAATGAAAGCAACAGGATATAGAATGACTTACACATGATCCTAATCCCGCAATCTCTCATTATTTAGTTTGGCTTAATGGAAAGAGCATGAGTATGGGAATCAAAGGGAGTTAAAGTCACAATAGCTCTGCCACTTACTTGCTATTTAACCTTGAACCTCTATTTCCTCATCTGTAAAATAGGGATTCCTATTTAGATTGTGAGCCCCACTTGGGACAGGGATTAAATCTAACCTGATTAACTTGTATCTACCCCAGCACTTAGAACAGGGCATAACACATAAAAAGTCTTAGTAAATACCGTAATTATTACTCTTCCCCTTTTAGATCTAAATGCTTTTAGCCTTCAGCTCTCAGAGGCAGGCTGCACTCTGGTCAGATTTATATTGTACTCTCCTAAATGCTTAGTACTTTTCTCTACACACAGTAAGTGCACAGTAAGTAAATACTATTGACTGATTGAATTCTGCTGACACAAATAAATTCTATGAACCCTCCAGCCTGGGTCCCAGATTTTCTTAGTTCTAAATAATAAATTCAGTTACAGTGGGGTTCTCAGGGGTTTGACAGGGTGAGTGCTCTTGATCCTGAATGCCTTCAAACATCCCACCTCCATATTAGGTTCTTGAGTTTCTCAGTAAAGACCTCTGCCCATAGGTCATAAGAGCCTAGACAAATGACAACCCAGATTTCTCTCTATAAAATGAATAGCAAGTATGCCTCATCTGTAAGTGAAGCCAATTCATTAAGTTCTTGGGTAAACCTCAAGAAAATAAGTAACCTCAAACGAGTACCACACACTTGACTGACATTGAGTGGGGAAATCACTCTGGTTACTAAAAGTAACTAAACTAAACTAAAACTAAAAGTACCTTACCCTTTGAAATTGAGAATGCATGCTAGTAGTTAAATACCTTAAAGAAAAGTTGGACTTCTTCCTCACTGCAAATGGACTATATGTAAAACAGATTGAATAAGTTAGAGGTTTAAAAAGTTTGTTTTATCTGATCCTCTAGTTAATGCTGAAAATATATTTTTAAGGAGCTGTCCCAGCTACTGTTAGTTCTTCATTAAAGCATTAGAGTAGTGAATGGATGGGAAATGATGATCCATAAGAAGCTGATCTGTTCATTGAAAAGAAGGAACCACTAATTCTGAAGGGTTTTTCTAGTGCGATGACCATAATACTATTGTAAAAAAAAGGTATGTAGATGGAATCTTTGGACCTGCAATAACGCAATACACTAAAGTGGATTGTTACTCATTCTGTCATAATCAATGACCTTTGGAATTTTAGCTGGCCTATCCAGTGGAATCACATGATACTAAAATACTCTACATGGTGGTTTCTGAATAATGCACTTCAACTATAATACAGGATTTTTTAACAGTAGCTTCTTTCATTGCCACTGTATTGAAAAGAGTTCTAACAAGGTTAATCACTGCACACCAGGAATCATTGCTATTAAAGTTTTCTTTAATTTTTTTTAGAAGTGCAAATTCAGCAAACCTTCTAATAACTCTGCATGACACCCTTTAAATGTAAAGCTATAACTGGTGTAACTGGGATGTTAAATGGTCTTGTCCAAAGTCAGACACAGTAATGGAAACACAAGTTTATTCACTCCCATGCTGGTGCTTTACCTTCCAATTTCAATAGCAAAAGTTGTTATGGATTATTAGGCTGCACTTTTTCAGTGTGCTGAAAGCAAGGTTGACTTCTAATGCTCTGCCCAGAGTTATTATTCATTTCCCATTACCTCTAGAAAATTGTCAACTGCTTAGAATGTAATTTCCTGAGCAGTTTTTATGTGATATCATCACACATACAAAAATTCCTGAAGGTGTATTCATGATGTTCATGAGATTTAACTGATTTAACAATGGAATAGGCTCTGGAAAGCCTAAGGACAGTTATTTGAGGGAATATGGTTACAGTACACTTCCTTACTGAGAGGTGATAATCTCCAGAGTACAGCAGAGATCTTCCATTTTCATGAGTGTCCTAAAAAAAGTTACTGAATTATTATAGTCAAAATATCACTGTAAAGACTGAAAGTTATGAATCACTTCCTTTAAGTTTGGAGGACATGTGCCCATCCTGGATAAAAATCTCCTTTGAATCTACCTGGAATTTATATGAACCAGTCAGATACTCATCTATATTTGTAATATTCTTTTTCATTTTCTTCCTTAAAGTAGGCAGCTAGAGTCACGTTTAGCAGTGGGAGTATCAGTGTGTCCCCTGGAGCTATCAACTCTGAGTGGTGTCGACCAATAGAGAAAGGATCCAGAATGATTGTCCTTTCTAGTGCTGCAGGTCACTCAGCATTCACTCCTGCTCAGTCTACTGTGCAGGTTTAGTGACTATACTCGTGTGGTACATATGCTTGTACTGACCATTCCTAAGAGTCTTATTATGATGTAAGAATTGCTATCTTTGCTTTATAAAAAATCGAACTGTATAATAAACTTTTAGATAGTCAATTTCATACATACACATTTTTCTTTCATTTGAAAGAAACATATTTATAATTTCACACAGAAGCACACATGTATCTGTTTCTTTCATATAAATATATAGAGTGTGTGTGTGAAATTGACCACCTAAAACTTCACTATAATATCTGATCTTTTGCAAAAACCAAAGATGGCAATGTTTTATTGTGGGCAATAATTAATGTGCCGGTTATATTGTTTTGTTGTACTTTCCCAAGCGTTTAGTACAGTGCTCTACACACAGTAAGCTTTTTATGTATGTATATGTAGAGCGAAAAAGAGGGAGAGAGAGGGAGAGAGATAGATCTCGATCAGTGGGGCTTCTGGTCAGCTTTCAACTGACTCGAGCTAATAGGTTCCCAAGAGAATTATTAGGCAGCTGTTCACCCTCATCTAAAGAACGACTAGGTATCACAACAAAATCAGATTATCAAAATGGAATCCTTAGAGATTTGCATATGGTCTACTTGACTGCCATTATCTTGGGAGGCAGGTACCTTTGAAATTCTAACCACCCTACCAAGGACACATCAATTTACCCTTTTATTCCCTCCCCCAAAGGCCACTTTTAACAATTCCTTTGCATAACAAAGCTTAAAATTCAACCTAAACAATAAAGATCACCTGATTCATTATTCAGCTTTGCTGAACAGATAAGGCTAGAACTAATAGAGTCTAAGCTTCTTGAGGCTAAGGATTTTGTCTACTGACTTTATTGCATTGTATTCTCTCAGGTGCTTAGTACAGTAGTGCACCACACACAGAATTCAGTAAATTCCGCTGAATGAAAGAATAACTATATTTTCACTGGGCAAACAAAAGGGTAAGTGGTGCAAATATTTCATTGACCTCCATTTGAAACCCTCACCTCATGAATTCATCTTTCTGGAATTTAGTTTAAAGTCTTTCTCTGCCTCTAATCTGTCAACTTCTTCTGGATGGGATTATTTATACCTACTCTTTTGTATTGAATTCTCTTGAGTGCTTAATGCACAGCAAGTGCTCAATTGATTAAATCAATTAACTAATTTCATCCTAAGTAAACTCCTGGTGGGCAGGGATCGTGTCTATCAACTCTGTAGTATTATACTTTCCCTAATATTTAGTCCATTCTAAGGGTCACACCTGGAGAGTTTCCAGTACTCTGCCAGTCTCAACTACGGGAGGGACAGTGAAGCAGTGGCATTTCCATTCCATTCCTAGCTTGGGCAATGGCTAGCAAGTGGAAGGCAAACTGCTACATGTCAGAACTCACCTGTGCTGGGCAGCATGGCATGGGAGAGAGTCGAGAGCGGAAACTCAAGTTTACTGCACCGATGGAGGCAATGGTAATCTGCTTCCAATTTTTTACCAAGAAAACTCTATGTATACACTGCCAGAATGATTGCAGATGGAGGTGGGGTGTTCTGGAAGAGATGTGTCTATGGAATTGCTATAGGTTGGAGACTACTTGACAGCATAAAATATATATATATATTTAGTACAATGCTTTGCACAGAGTAATGAATCATTAAAATACCTCGATTTATTCTGTTTTAAGAAGCTAATTTTGAGAGGATTTGATACCAGTACTTTTGCTTAAAATCAGGCATGGGGGCTGAAAACGTTAGACTGAGTTGTGACATGTTTTTCTGTGAGAGTGTATCCTCACATAGTTTCATTCAGGCAGATTCAGGAAATAAAATGGAATTTTCTACAGCATAATTCTTTTCAAAAAATAATACCTGCCCCAAGGCAGACATAGTCAATATATTATGTTTTTAATGCTCAATGAAAGGTTAAAAAAAATCTTTACATAATTTATATATTTCTAAAGGCTCTAACAATATTTTACAATAAGTATTAGACATTCAGCAGTGGTTTTTTCCCGAAGACTTAAATTGAGCTGGGGCAGACAAGATATTTTTTTTTTTCTGGGAGATATGTTCCAAATGGTGTTTTAAAAAGGATGATCCTATGAGTTAGGAAATAAAACTTAAACTAGTGAGGGGACTAATGCCATAATCCAGGCAGAAGATGACAAAACTTGAACCATAATGGTAGCTGTAAGCACAGGGAAGGAGTGCCAGATACAGGATGTATTGTGGAGAAAAACCCAGCAGAGTTTAGAGACAAACTGAATGAAGGAATTGAATCAATCAAGCAGTGGTAGTTATTGAACACTTACTGGGTGCAGAACATTGTACTAAGTGCTGGAGAGGGTGCAATATAATAGAGTGGAAAAACAAGAGAGAGTTAAAGATGTCACCAGTGGTGCAAAAATTCTCCAACATACAAGTCAATAATGGAAGAGTTAGGAAGGGAAGATTTTGAAAGGTGTTCTGTTTTTGACATTTCGAGTAAATTCCAGCAGGAGAGTTATGTGTAAATCTGCTGAAAGCAGAAGAAATATTAGATTGTAAGGTAGGAGAGCAGTTGAGGTTAGGAATCATCCGTACAGAGGTGGTAGCTGAAGTCATAAGAATGATGGAAGAAGAGATGGGGGTTCCCTGAGAGAATTATTAGTCAGCTGTTAGCTCCCATCTACAGAACAACCAGGTATCACAACAAAAATCAGATTACCAAAATGGAAATTTAAATTTAAGAGATGATGGTATTTGTATCCAGAAATGGATGGATTGTTTGTGCATTTCTAATCCAACTTTTTTAGTGCTTTAGATCCTTTGAGGAATGACAGTTCATAAATTTAACAAAAATAATTGAACAAACAAATATAAGTACCTATTCCACCCCAAAAGAAATGACTCTGTTGTCAAGTTCAGCTAGGGAGATTCCTTTTGTGCAAATGATTCCCAAATTATATAAAATAATTGCTCAAACTGATTAATAATTTGTGGTCTCACAAACATGCTTTTATATGCACACACCCATATACACATATGCTCACACACAAACACACACACACACACACAGTCTTGATTTTCCTATCCAACATCTGAACCAGAAAACCAAAGTCTCCAAACTAGAAAAGTGCCACTTGTCACAAAGATCATTTGTTTTTCCATGGCTCCAGCATGCTCACTCACAGTGAGAGTCTTCTAACCATTGTCAGCTGGCTCCCACTGAAAACTGGAGCTGTTTCAGATCTGTTTAGTTCTGACACTGTCACATCAGGTGATCTGAGTGAATAGGTTTCCAACCCTGGTAGCCCAACTTCTGCTGTGAGAGCCTCCTGCTAACGGTTGGAAACATCTCATCTCATTCATGGCACCAAGTTAGTTGCTGACCAGAAGTGCATTGGAGTTTGAAATCACCTAAAAGCCACAGGGGTGAGTCCTGTTTTTCACACCAAAACCTGCTTACCACCCAATTCCTGTTCTGTGCCCAAGCACTGCTGAATGTCATGATTCTCACCTCAAAAGCTGCAAACCTATCCAGTTGGATGTTCAAATATTCCCCACTTCTCCCGTCTCATGGTGGCAAAGGTCCGATAATCAGCAAGCCAAATGACAGACCACAGTTCTCGCATCTCCATAGCCCTACTGGCATCACATTTCTTTCAAAGATTTTTCCCAAGCAAATCACTCCAGGCTTTATACCCACAACTGCCAACTCTGATCTTCTGTGCCATTCATTCACTGGTGTACCCACAATAAGAGTTTGAGGATAAGTGAGGTGACATTCCAACTCAAATAGCTATCGGGTGGATGACTTCCCTCACTGTCAAGGACTTTACACTTTTACTTTGCCTTATATCTGCCTGAGCTCTCTGCTCCGAGAGTATCTCATTTGCAATTGCACTATACCAGGCTGACATCTTATGTGGCTGTTTTCCAGTTGTCCCTTTCTATGCTCCATATTTAGAGGTTTTCTTTCATTATGACACTTAAAAAATGTCTTCACCTACCATGTTTACAGCTACTCATGTCAACCCCCCATAGAATAGCTATTTAAGTATCCTTTTGTGTAGTTAATTTTTCTTATGCCAACCGAAGGGTAATCTGATCCAGAATTGCATTCCTGGATGATGTCTAGTATTGTATCATGCCTCTTGTATTTTAGACTGTGCATAGGTGTTTTCTGTGAAACTGTTCTAGAGGTTAAATATACAATTAGGCCAGATTTGCCTTGCCAAAATAGGTAATATATTTACCTTTGAAACTATGTAACAGGACCTTTCACTACTATGGTGAATTTAAATATAAGCACAAAAAAGGTTGTACACCATGATTGCCCTATATATTTCCAGTTGGGTATGAATCTTAAGGCCATGTTGGCAGCATACTCTATCTACCTCCTAAATAATGCAACAGAACCTTGTCATCACCCAAACTGGTTTAATTATTTTCATAGGGTCCATAAGTTCTATAAAAAAATTGCAAGTACGACCCTTTCATGAATAATTTCTGGATAAATGAAGCAGCTAACATTGTATAAGCCTTTTGTGAAATCTTTCTACTCAGATTGAGGAGTGCACTCCCAAGAAGGGCAGTTTAGTGATGTAATTTCCTCACTCTCAAAAATACTTGTTGAAGAAAGGGCAGTCATAGCCCACTGTCAATAGGGCATTCATTCCCTGAAAGTAAATTGGTATACTGGTGGTTTGGAAGATGCTAACTGAACATATTTTACAAAGTTTTAGAGTTAACGATGGATAAAAAACATAGAAGCTGGTTTCTATTTTAAATTCATCATTTTATTTAGTGGGGGTGTATTTGTCATAGCCATAATTAGTATTTACCCAAACTGCCACATGCCTCTTTAACATCTCCTAAATAACCATTTCAGTATAGTGCAAATATCCATAATTGCATTCATCCATCAATAATCATGTCTCCTCTGAATTACAAAAGCAAATTGGCAACATTACATATATATGTGTATATACATGTACCCAAAGCATCATTCGAGTTTCTGACATCTTGTCTGTTAGAGCTATCCTTGACCATTGGAATTCACCCCCACGGGAGGCACCATCCCAGTGTTACCACTGCTTCTCCAAGGTTTATATTTTTTCCTCATCTTTACATAGATGGCATGATGCGTGCTGAAAGTTGCCATACAACAGCAAAACATTGTTGTGGTCTGACATACAACTTTTAGAGGGACTTGTGCTTTGATTTTTAAATAAGTTGATCAGCCTCTAAATAGCATGAAAGATGACGTCTGTCAAGCACAGCAGTCAGATAATGTCATCCCCAAAGTAAAGTGGGCAGTTGTATAGGCTGATAGACAATCAGGGGTCACTGAGAAAGGAAATATAGTGTTGGTGCCAATCTATTTTTAATAATCACAATTGGAAGTCAGAGGGAATGAGGAAAATCATTGTCCTAAAACAACCAGTCCCCTCCAACATGCAAATACTGTCAAGTTTGCAATTGAGTTAAATGCAGTATTCTCAGACTAAAGCATTTTCAAGGCAACTAACACTCAATTCCCTAAGGATTAGACCAGATTTGCCTTGACCAAAATAGGTAATATATTTATCTTTGAAACTATGTAACAAGACCTTTCAGTACTGTGGTGAATTGGAGAAAATGCAAGGAAGTAGGGCAGCTCAAACATATAAGAGATATAATGAAACAGAATTGTAAACAGTCAAAGACCAGAAGAATCTTGGGTGACAGCAACAGGAGGCAGACCGTCCTGGATTGCAGCAAATGGGGGGATGGGTTGATTCTCTATGACAGCTTTAAGCTCTGTTGTTGATGAAAACACAAAGTTGTGTGTAGGATTTCTTGAGTATGGTCTGAAAAAATGCAATTTCCATTTCTTTTATTATCATTTTTATTATTGTTGTTGTTATTATCACTTTAAGCACTTACTATGCATCAACCACTGTTCTAAGCACTGCAGTAGATACAAGTCATTCAGGTTAGACATAATCCCTGTCCTATGTGAGGCTCACAGGGGTCTAAGAAGGAAGGACTAGGATTTAATCCTCATTTTAAAGTTGTGGAAACTGAGCCACTGAGAAGTTAGGTGACTTGTCCCAGGTCACCCAGTAAGCACTTTTCAGAGCGGAATTTGAACCCAAATCCCCTGACTCCCAGGATGGTGCTTTTTCCTCTAGGCCATGCTGCTTTCTTAAATTTCATTGTCAGTTTCTAGCACTGGGATGAATCTATGAAGTGATTCACAATTATGTGCATGTTATATTCTGCATATGCTTCCAGAGTACATTCTTCTGAAAGATTTTTGAGGATGCCTGTAGCCTTCTGGAAGAGTTTTCCAGTGGATGGAAGAATGTTTGGATTCCAAATTGTAGACTCCTTGCTGCAGCCATAACAGGACCGGTCCTGTTTCACTCCAAAGGTGATGGGGAAAGATCAGCCATGGCCCCCTTGACTATCATTCTTAGAAAGTTTAACCATCTGTGAATGAATTACATGATACCTTAACTTATTGAAAATATGAATAAAATAATGGGTTTAAAAAATTTTACAATATGTTTTAGATCATCTGTAGAGGAGACAGTGCACATGTGCAAGTACAATGCTATACTATATTTTTTCATGTACTTATTTTCTACTTTCCATTTGGTTTTTATTTTTGATAGGATTCCCATTTAAAATATGAAATATATAAATGCAGCTGTATTAGTCATCTTGAACGGAGTATACATTTCTGGGTAATTGTGTCATGAGCCAGAGGACTGCTGATATAATAATGCTTCTGAACTGCAGTATATGAAGAATAGCAGTACTTCATGTGAGTGCTTCATATCATAAGTATATTTATTGCCTCAGAAACTTAATATATTTTCTAAGTATTCATAAGCAGGAAATTTCATAATGTAAAATTTTCCATTTTTTAGATTTCTAAATAAAACAGTATATTATTTGATAAATATTACATTGTAACATGAAATCAGTTTCTTGACTAACCAAACAATATGCTTGTATGCCTCCTGACAACAAAATTAAACCAACTTTATTGGAGGTGCTGGCTCCCTTAAAAAGGTCCATCTGTTCAGTTGAAGAAGGGGCTTTTTCCAGGAAAAATTGTTCTGTTTTTCCAATAGAGAAGATGCAAGCCAAGTTCAAGGCTTTTCTTGATTACCTGCTTGATATCATTTGACTTGGATGAAGGACAATAATCTCAAGAACCATTAATTCAGTTAAGAAACTAGGTTAACTGTCCATTTGATTTGTTATTAATTTTTCATTACTGAGTAGTTGATCAAAATGAGTCCCAATAAGTAGAGTACCACAAAATACTCAGAGTTAAAACATAGGCATTCTGTGTACAATCGTAGATACTGGCATTAAAATGGTGCTTCAAGGATTCACATACATAATTTAAAATCATTTTAGAAGGAAAGTGTTTATAATCAAAATTTATATTCAGATTTTCCCAAACTATTACTGAATTAAAGTTCCAAGAATGCTATTGAAATGTGAATACTAATAGGCACCCCAGCTGTATTAGAATAAAATTAATGGCAAGAAGTAAAGAATAAAATTGAAGGAAAAGTAAAGATTAATGCATGTTAGTAGTCAGATTCATATTTGGCAAAAATCTGGAACAAATTCTAAAAATGATATGCTTGAAGACAGAATACTTATTGTAGTTTTTTCATATAGAAGAGGTCTTAGGATTAATTAGGTCATATAGCACATGCAGAGAGTAAAGATAGCAGTAATAAAAGCTATAGTAAAGAAAATATTGTACTGTGTTCTGACAAGGTCAAATTTATATTAATAATATGTGATGGCAGCACTGCAATTGGGCTGTCTAATACTCTATGCATCTCATATTGATTTTTATTACTTATTTCTTAAAGCACAGTGAAAAGTTCAGTGAAATGTTAGCGATTACTGAACGGGGAAATAAAATACAACATATAGTTCAATTCTAGTGAATTTCTTTTGTATATACTGGAACAGAGAAAACTGAACTTAATGCTTTATCAAATTAAGTGAATATAATTTTGGGTCATTTTTTAAACTGTGATGTTTGAAAGGTGTTTGGATTATTTTTCCAATATGATTTTTCAATAGATGGCCTACTACAATTAAAATGTTTCCCAATTATAAAAGAGAGATAAATATTTTAGCTTATTTTCTGTCCCTCACATCTAAATGAACTGATTATAGAGATTGATATCTAAAGAATAAAACTGAAAGACTGAATTTCTGAAGAATTATATGCTCATTTTTGGATACTTATAACCCTAGTTACACAAAGTTATACAAAGATAAAATTTCTGGAAAGAGAATATAAAAGACATGGATAACCTTTGAATTTTACCTAAGGTGTTTATACTCCTTAAGCTCACTGTCCACTTCCAACTTTAGCCTTTTATGACTACTAGACTGCTCCAGTTTAACCCACAACAAAAACCATTTTCCCCTGCCAGTATGTTTTGTATAGTGCTTTCTTCGAGTTAGCTTTCTTGGCCTAAGAAACATATTCATTCATTCATCCATTCAATAGTATTTATTGAGCGCTTACTATGTGCAGAGCACTGTACTAAGCGCTTGGAATGTACAAATCAGCAACAGATAGAGACAGTCCCTGCCCATTGACGGGCTTACAGTCTAATCGGGGGAGACAGACAAAAACAGTAGCAATAAGTAGAATCAAGGGGATGTACATCTCATTAACAAAATAAACAGGGTAATGAAAAATATACAATTGAGCTAACAAGCATAGTGCTGAGGGGAGGGGAAGGGAGGGGGGAGGAGCAGAGGAAGTGCTATGAATATGAATGAGACACCAGCATCAAATAAATATGTCAATACATTCCACTGGCAGTGTCTGCAGTTAAAAAAGGTGTGTTGCTACAGCAGAGTATTATTTACAGTTGGACAAGTGAATTACAGGCATTCTCATTCCTTGTTCTCTCTACCTGACAATACTGTGACCAAGCCCAAATGTTGCAAACATTCAGAGATCACCTTCCTGAATGCAATTTGTCATCTAAAGTAATGTTTCTGTTTGAGTTCTTAAGGGTCAAAATCCTTAGAAAAGGAGAAAGCTCTTATTCAACCTAATAGTTCGATAACCTTGGAAGAAATCAACTGATTTCCAGACCTCACCCTGAGATATATGTGTTTTCACTGGTGTTTTAACCAGTTTTTGGTTTTTTTTAAATGGTATTTGTTAATTAGTTTCCTGACCTCACCTTGAGATATATAAGAATTTCACTGGTGTTTTAACCAGTTGGGTTTTTTTTAATGGTATTCGTTAAAGCACTTACTATGTGCCAGGCACTTTACTAAGGACTGGGGTAGATAGAAGCTACAGTCTTGTATCCCATATTGGGCTCACAGTCTTAATCTTCATTTTACAGATGGGGTGACTGAGCCACACAGAAGTGAGCTGACTTGCCCTAGGACACACTATAGACAAGTGGATGAGCCAGGACTAGAACCCAGGTCTTTCTGACTTATACGTCTGAGTTATATCTACTAGGCCATTCCACTTCCCCTTCTCCTTCTTCTTTCTCCTCCAGTTCAGGCATTTCTGAATTCTATATTGTTATCCCTCCTCTCCAGCTGCACCTGTTACATGTGTTTCTTTGCTCTACCGATATGTCCCATTGAAAGTTTGCAAAGGACTCTATTTTGTTATGATCATGAGGAGTTCAAAGCTGTTGATAAATGCCCTCATTTGCTGCAAGTAGTTTTTAAATCTTAGTAATTCTCATCATATCCATCTTAATGTTCTCTCATCACTGTGCCTGTTGCCACAATAACTGTCTGATAGGTGATTTTGAAGATCCCCATTTCCTGTTTACATTGTTCCCCTGTAGCTGGAGCTCCTTCTTTTTTTGGGTGTTTTTTTAAATATATTAATCAAGCCTTTACTATGTGCTGAACACTATGCTAAGCACTGGGGAAGATAAAAAATAATTGTCCAATATGGAACTCACACTTTAAGTAGGAGGGAGAACAGGTTATAAATCCCCATTTTACAGTTAAGGAAACTGAGGCACAGAGAAGTTAAGTTGCCCAAGGTGACCCAATCAGCAAATGGTGGGGTTGGGTTTAGGACCCAAGTACTCTGACTTTCAGACCCATGTTCTTCCACTAGACCATACTTCTCTTTTGTTCCACTAAGATTCCTGACATACTGATGGGAGCCCGACATTTAGCTTTGTTGGCTTGGATACTACTCCTAGATATACTGGTTTTATCAATGGCCAGGAGTAAAAAATGATTGTTCTCTCACTCTCGCCCCTCACATGACTGCAGTGATCCATATCTGTTTCAAATCTTGCTAACAGATAATGATATAATAATGATATAGATATAAGATGCTAGACTGAAAATGTGGATATATCCATAATGGCTTTCTTGTAGCTGACAGGAAAGATTGGTGTTGATGAGCACCAGCTGAAATTTTGCACAGTCACATTGCTGAAGTAGGCCATTGCTATTCAGTTTACATTCCCATGAAAATCATGGTGTCTACCCATTTTTCAGCATCCCTATCCACTCTTCCATTGAAATTACCTTTGATATAATCAGTTGCTGACATTTTAGAGTTGATACAATGTCTAACCAGATCCCTATTGAGTTGTACTTTCTCTCATTGCTATCTTTCATTGTTGGAGTGTATAGACTAATGATGGGAGAAGATGGCTTGTGCTTTTCAAGTATCTATCAGTCATATTTTATTGAGTGCTTACTGTGTGAAGAGTGCTTGGGAGAGCACAGTATAAAAGAGTTGGCAGACACTTCCCCTGCCCACAGTGAGTTTACAGTCTAGAGGGGGAGAAAGATATTAATATGAGTAAATTATAGGTATATATGTGCTGTGGGGCTTTAGGAGTAGTGAATAAATAGGGAAAATCCAAGTGCAAGCGTAATGCAGAAGGGAGTGGGAGAAGAGGAAATGAGGGCTTTGAAGGTGTGAAGGTTAAGAGAGTGATTGTTAAATATGAACATGAAGGGAATTCCAAGGCAGAGGCAGGACATCATTGAAAGGTCAGTGGTGAGATAGATGAGATAAATATGCAGCCAGTAGATTGGCATTAGAGGAGCAATGTGAGCTGACTGTGTTGCAGTAGGAAAGTGGAAAAGTAAGGTAGGAGGGGACAAGGTGATTGAGTGCTTTAAAACCAATAGTAGGGAGTTTCTATTTGGTGAGGAAGTGGATGGTCAACAGTGGAAGTTCTTGAGAAGAGGGAAAACATGGACTGAATATTTCTATAGAAAAATAATTATGGCAGCAGAGTGAATTATGGACTGGAATGGGGAGAGATAGGAGGTATGAGCTCATCAAGGAGCCTGATTCAGTAACCAAGGCAGGGTAGAATAAGTGATTGGATTAATGTGCTAGGCTTTTGGAGAGGAAAGCATTGATTTTAGTGATGTTGTGAAGGTTGAATATGTGAGTTGAATGAGCGACATGAGTCGAGGACAGTGCCAAGGTTATAGACTTGTAGGACAGGAAAGTTGGTGGTGCTCTTTACAGTGATGGGAAAGTCAGGGCAAGGACTGGTTAGTTTACTGGATTATGAGACGATAAAGAGTTCTGTTTTGGATATGTTAAGTTGCAGGTGGCAGGCAGACATCCAAATAGTGGTATCCTGAAGCCAGGAGAAAATGAGAGACTGCAGAGAAAGAGAGGTCACGGCTGGAAATGTAGATTTGGGAATCATCAACAAAGAGATAGTAAATGAAGCCATGGAAGCAAATGGGTTCTCCAAGGGAATGGGTGTAGCTGGAGAAGATAAGTGGACCCAGAATTGAACCCTGAGGCCCCCAAAGTTAGGGTGTGGGAGGCAGAGGAGGAAACCATGGGAGAGACTGAAAATGAGCCACCAGAGAGACAGGAGGAGAGCTAGGAGAGAAGAGTTTCAGTGAAGCCAAGGGTGAATAAAATTTCTGAAAGAAGGGGTGGTTAATGGTGTTTTTCACCTAGCTGAGTCATAGTCAGTGGAGAGATTTGGGAAGAATTGAAGCACAGAGATTAGGGACTGTGAATTTAAAATCTGGTACCCACATGGTGTTGCTCTTAAGAAGAGAGACTTCTCCAGAAAGTGGTGCTCCAGCACCTTCTTCAGTTAATGTAGCTTGTTCAGTGTCACAGTGTTGACTATCTAGATGCCTATTTCATGTCAAACATTTATCTATATCAATGCCTAGATATTATCAGTTTTACATTTCCAAGCATGGGAATGTAGCTGAAAAGGCTGCTGGTGACTATTATTCTCTTCCTCATCATTGCAGGTCAATATAAATCCCTGTTGTGCTAATGGGTTTATATCACATAGGACCTGCTTTATTTCTAACCTTTGTCTTCATATCCAAATATAAGCGATGCCTTTGCTCAAGGAAAGCAATTCTATTCTGAGTGCTAATTTGTCTGCAGCAGGAACCTTCCTACAGTACATTGAGAGACCACTGTTTAACTCTGTTTCACTGGATCTTTAAGTCATTCATTCAGCTTTTATTCAGCTTTCATTCATCCATGCTGGCGTGGAGGTTTGGTAATTCCATTTCTTCCTTCTCCTCCTCCACCACATCCTCCATCTCTTATATATTAGACTGTAAGCCTGTCAATGGGCAGGAGCTTTATCTGTTGCCGATTTGTACATTCCAAGTGCTTAGTACAGTGCTCTGCACATAGTAAGCGCTCAATAAATACTATTGAATGAATCCTCCTCCTCCACTTTTTCCATTTCCTTCTCCACCTCCTCCCTTTCCTCCTCCTCCTCTTTTTCCTTCACCTGCTTCTCCTCTTCCCACCTACAGTTAAGAGGATGGGAGACAGAGAAGCCTATGAAGGAAACTGAGAATTAGAAGCCAAAGAGATAGGAGGAGAACCAGGAGAGGAGAGTGTCAGTGAAGCTGAGTTTAGATAATGTTTCCAGGAGAAAAGGTGGTTGTAGTGTCAAAGGCAGATGAGAGGTCGAGGAGTATTAGGATGGAGTATAGAGGCCATTAGATTTGGAAAGAAGGAGATCATTTGAGGATGGTTTGGAAGAGTAAAGGGGATAGAGGCCAGATTGGAGGGTTTAAGGAGAGAATTGGAGGAGAGGATTTGAGACAGTGGGTTAGACAACTTGCTCAAAGAGATTGGAGACAAAGAGTTAGGAGGGAGATGGGGCAAAAACTGGAAGAATCCGTGAAGTCAAGGAAGGGCTTTTTCTGGGATAGAAGAGACATTAGCATGTTTGAAAAGCAGTGGGTAAGAAGTCAGTGAAGACTAAAAAATTGAAGATGGTTGTCAGGGAGGGATGAAGGGAGAGGCCAAGTGTTTTGATAAGGTGCAAAGGGATACAATCAGATGTGCAGATAGAGGGAGTGGATTTTGAGAAAAGGCAGGAAATGTCCTCTTGAGATACTGTTGGGAAGCATGGGAGTGAAGGGAAGAGGGGCAGGAGGAGTGAAGAACTGGAGGACCTTTGGGGATTTCAGGGAGATTACTTCTGATACATTAAACTTTTTCAGTAAAGTAAGTAGCCAGATAATTAGGGGCAAGGGATGGGAGAGGCTGGGGTTTGGAAGCACACCTTCATCAGACTGGGGCTGCTTCATGATTAGGAATGAACATTATAGGCAGAACATTGAGAAGAACAGAAAGGATGGGGAGCCAGTTAGGATCCAGCTTTGCTGATATCATCAGTTACTATGCCTGAACAATTTCCCAAATAGAATAATGGTCAAAGTCACTGTTTAATCAGTATTACAATTTGAAAGAATATAAAAAGAAAGATACAAGGATTGATGGTTATATAATGGTATTTCAAACTACTAATGTTTATAGCTGCAACTGCAAAGCTTTATTGTCTTATGATTAAAAAAACACCAAACTTGATATTCACTAGGTTATTTGGATGCCCGAATTTGAGAGTTTTTCTTGGAGAAGGGGGTGGACCAAAGTAGGCTCAAATTCATTTGTCCCAGACATTTCTTGAGCAAAGAGAGAATAACATTATTTCTAGGAACCTAGATTCAGGTTGGTACAGATCGGGAACAGAAAAGCAACTAGAAACATTCATCAAAGCAGTAGTTGAAACTGAGGCTTCCCCCAGACTCGTATTTGAAGAAAACTCAGCACTGTCCAGATTTGGGTAGGGCTCTTCTACTATTTAGCAGGGTAGGTAAACTTCTCCCAGAATGTCCTCCGGTGGTTTTGGTGAAGTAAATGAAAACCAGTTAATTTGCACCCTGTATCTTTCAGTTTTTGGGTTTTTTTTTCTGTCCAATTCACATAGCTTTTAGCCAGTAAAGTGGACAGGTTTGTAGAGCATACACATCACTCTAGTGTGCCCTTGATGCTTAACAGGGGTTAATGAGACACTTAGCAAAATTGGCATTTGGGACTGAGTGAAGAAAAGCAAATTCTAGATGTGAGGCCAGGATGAGCTGGGGTTTGGTAGCTTTTGCAAGGGAAAGGGTAAGTACTAATAATTTAAAAGTACCATGGAGACTGCCTTGGGAAACTAAAACTTAAACAAAAACATTCAAAAGGTTACCTGGCCAGAATGAGGAAAGGGATCAGGCACTTTTAAATGATATTGGAGAAACCATAAAACATGGCTGAGTGACTCATCAGTAAGCAAAATTGAGAAATGGCTTTTGAATAGCTGGAACAACTAGTCAAAACCAACAAGGAAAGAAATATGTTGGTTTTAATTTTAACTTTTGAACAGAATGTCCAACCTTCATTTATGGCTGTTAGAGCCATATGAACCAAAGATATCACATATGATTTCTACAGCAGTTCTACCGTCGCTACATAGATGTAAAATAAAATTCTGTTTCAAGACAGGCTCATAAACGAAGTTCTAGTACACAGCTAATCAGTTCTCTCCACTTCATACTTCTACTGAGTGGACTATGTGTGGGAGAATTGACAACAGAATCCCAAAGAGCTATTGTACAGTGAACTGAAATTGGGAAACTGTAAACAAGTTGGATAAAATAAAAAAAAACACTTTGAGGATATAATGAAGCAAAACTTCAAATTTGTGACATAGGATTTGGGAAACAGTCCCAGAAGAGATGTCATATAGTTCTGCAACAGAGTGTGATAATTGCATTGGGAATTGGACTCAAGACTTTTGGAAGATCAAACATCAAAAATGAGATAGAAAACTGCCCCAGGTACTGTGAGTAACAAATGTACCAATGCAACAAGTAGGAATTTTCAGAAGTTATGGAGGGGTTTGTGGGTTTATTTTCATTTTGCCAACCACACTTAACCACACAAACAAATATCATCTTCTCTAATATTTTCTAGTTATTCTTTGGTTTTGAAGATTAGATTACCATTTGAACTTTCATTGTCTTGAGAGCATGTGGTTTACCAAACCACTGGAAGACTGAAAATGAAAAAAAAAACTGTAATTGGGGAGCAGCTGGGAAACAAGTAAAAGCTTGGCACACATACTGATGCATTTCTGTGCTTAGTGAGGTACAGGACTTGTGTTGCGGCAACCAAACCCGGGGCACAGGTGGTGGGGGGAGGGGAATTGGTTGCAGTGGAACTTAAAAACTATTGTGGATGCAATAGTTGTGCCTTTAAATGCAACCACTGGAAATCATCTCATGGAGCCGCTAGTTGTTGAGTTGATTTGATCTCTCCATGAAAGCAGTTCTGTTCCAATCTGCCCTATTAACTACACTGATGAGTTTTCAGGCAGTTTATATCAGAGACCCAGTGAAATTATTGGTGATCCTATCTGGAGGTTTGCTGGGTCCATTATGCTGACAACCAGGTAATCCTCAGGTGTACATTGTGTCTCAGGCGATTTGTAAAGGATGAGCCCAGGGACAAAGTAGAAAGGAAAAGTGAAAGTCTTGTACAATATTTGCAGATTTGCAACTTCCTCTCTGTACTTATTTATGGCCTCTTATTTATCACTCTGGTTCACACCTTTGTTACTTCCTATTATATTCTTTACTAGTTGCCCTGACTCAAGACTTTTCTGTTTTCAATCTGTCTCATAAGCACCTGCTTAGAAACACTTTGGTCTCTGATTACATCATTTGGCATTCTTTGTAATTCCGAAGTTATACCAACAGTTCACTTTCACTCACTTTCAGCTCTCAACTCTCTAACTGGTTGCTCACACTTTTTTCTTGCATGAAATGTCCTTCCGACTCAATCTTCTCCAGAGGTCATTCCTTGATTATTTTTTGAGATACTTTCCTATCAGCCCATATTTGGACGTCTTTGTATTTACTTATTTAAGTACACTGTAGGAGTAGTAGTGTTTTCTATTAGTGAAGCACTGTACTAAGTCAAATACAAATTAGATAATTAGATATGGTCCCTGGCCCCTAATCTACAAATACGTTTGGTGAGGGGTTGGGGAACGGTCAGTAGGTACATAAAGATGAAACTGTGAAGACATAAGGACAAAATAAAAGATCAGAATAAAACAAAAGTAGCAGTAAGATTATCTGAGCAGAATTTTATGCTCCTTGTGGTTCAGAGTACAACAGTTATAATACTACCAGGAATAGACACAGGCTGGGTTTTTCTGGTTTTTTTTTGGTATTTGTTAAGTGCTTACTATTTGTCAAGCACTTTTCTAAGCTCTGGGATAGATACATATCAATCAAGTCAGACACAGTCCCTGTCCCACGGTCTAAGTAATGTTAAGTAATGGCCTTCCCAAGCTCGAAGAGGCCTCAGGTTGTCCCTGCTGCTTCTGTGGAGCAGACAGAGCAGGGACTGATGGGAAGTTCAGGTGCTGTGTAGTCAGGACAGCTTTACTTCCAGACTTCAGAGTTTAGGTCTGGTGGAGTTTAGGTCATGGCAAAGGCCCATGTTTTTGCTGCTCCTTAGTCTTACTGTATTTGTTTGAATCTTCATTCATTCAATAGTTTTATTGAGCGCTTACTATGTGCAGAGCACTGTACCAAGCATTTGGAATGTACAATTTGGCAACATATATAGACAATCCCTACCCAATGATGGACTCACGCTGGCCGAAAAAGTTTTCTGTCTCCCCAGAGAGTTTTTCTTGAGCATTTCAATTGACTCTCCCAATTCCTTAGTACACTGCTTTGAAAGGAATAAGCACTCCCAAAATTCTATTGATTGATAAATTGATAGGCTGTTGGAGGATTCATCACCTTGCTGACTGCTCTATCACCATCCTGCAGATGGTGAGGGAACCGAGGGTTGAGGCTCCAGGGAACCTATTGATCCTCTCCTTTCCCACTTTGTGGCTCAGTGGAAAGAGCCCGGGCTTAGGAATCAGAGGTCATGGGTTCTAATCCTGGCTCTGCCATCTGTCAGCTGTGTGACTTTGTGCAAGTCACTTCACTTCTTGTGCCTCAGTTACCTCATCTGTAAAATGGGGATTAAGACTGTGAGCCTCATGTGAGACAACCTGATTACCCTGTATCTACCCCACTGCTAGAACAGTGCTCGGCACATAGTAAGCACTTAAAAAATACTAACATTATTCTGCCAGGCAAGAGAGAGACAATTGGAGAGGACAGGGCCCTTAGGGCAGTTGAGCTATAAGATCCTCCCTCCTGTGACCTTCATGTGATATCTCTGCCCCAATACTTTAATAATATACATTTATCAGTGCATTTCATCATATACATTTTATCACTATATAATATTTCTATTTATCATTTGTTTCTCCTTGAGGGCAGGGACCATATTTGCCATATTGGATAGAGCATGGACCTGGGATTCAGCAGGTTATGGGTTCTAATCCAGGATCTGCCTCTTGTCTACTGTGGGACCTTGGTCAGGACATTTAACATCTGTGCCTCAGTTACCACATCTGTCAAATGGGGCATTGAGCTCCATGCGCGACAGGGACTATGTCCAACTTGATTTGCTTGTATCCACCTGAGTGCTTAGTACAGTGCCTGGCACCTCATAAGCACTTAACAAATACCATCATTATTATTATCTTCAACTTTTTGTGTTGTTCAGCATTCAGCGCGCGATTCAGCATGCATAGTAGATTCTCGATAAGTGCTGCTGCTAATGATGATGAAATGAGAGGAAGGTTTCCTTTATAGAGCAGTGACAGGCAAAATATCTTCGTGATGTCATTTACCTTTTTATTGTCCTCCTATAGCATTTCCCATAGCATGCTAGGAAAAATATAGAAAGAATTAGGAATGAAAGTTTATTTTTTCACATCATAAAGCATTCTCCAAATATACACAAAATGCTTTTCAATATTTTTTGCTCCTCAATATTTATGGGGCTTCATTTGCCGGGCTTTCTGAATTTTTAAATCAGTTTATTTTTATTTGATCTATTAAAGTCAATTTTGAAGTCCATTTCTTCATTTCCTTGTGAAGAAAAGGCATTTTCTCTTACCAAATTGTATTCATTATTCCAAATTTTAACTTACTGTGCAGCATTGTGCAGATACTACAATATGCTATGATTTCATTGCTGAAATGATGACAGTGAAAATACAATGAAAGTAAAGCTGCATTTCAGCACTATATGTTAATATAATTACTGTTTGCGTTCATAGAACCTAATAATCAAGAGGGTTTTTGAGACAGTAGAATAGTTTCATTTATTATTTTCAAAGAGAACTACAAGGTTTACACATAAATGTATGTAAGAGAGCATTCTGAATTCAGAAGAACAATTCTATTTTTCATTGCTGTTGCCTAGCCATCCTAGAAGAGGAAGGCAGCTAGGGCAAACACATCATATAGGATATAACCAGTCAGATACCTGAAATTGAAGTAATAACATCATCCAATGAAATAGCTATTCATTCCACTATAATATGCATCATTATGTTACTTTTTGGGGTCACTGTGGCACAAGTATATTTTTGAATCTCCTGACACATCTTTCCAGTGCTTTCTGGAATGCATAGTTTTCTGGTGTGACATAAAAGCACACCTTAATACTGCTCAAAACATTCTGTGTTACAGCCCATGAATGTGTGTGCAGAAATCATGTAGGCTGCTAGAGAAAACCTGGCAAAGTCTGGGTTGATGCCTGAGGATTATGGAAGCCTAAAACCCTTTAGCTCTGTGGCCTGTGGCTGCTGCAGCATCTGAAAGTGGAATGAGGAAGAGGAAGAGGAGAAGGTGGCCAGGGTAACAGGGAAGATGAGTAGGTAAAACAATAGCATCCCAGCCATCCTCTTTATGTTATCAAAATAAGATAATGGCTGAAGTTAGTGTACCATTTTCCTTAAAAGCCCCCTGTGTGGTTATCCTCTTTTTGGGTTTTTTTTCCCTTGTTTTGAATATGTTGTGTGATGTTGTTTTTACTGCATTATTTGCTTTGCAATCCATGGAACCTAGGACATCCTTGTTATGGGCAGGGAAATGTGTCTGTTATATTACACTCTCCCAAGCAATTAACACAGCACTCTACACACAGTAATTGATTAATTGGGAGTTACGTGAAAGCACTTTTTCCTCTCTAAACCTTTTCAGTGTATAATAATGTTATTGTTTTTATCACATCTTAGTAGTTACAGATTTAGTCACTGTTTTCCAATATGATTATCTTCTCCTTCCTAGTGCCTTTCCTATTTTCTAAATACACCAGCTGTGAACTGCTAACAACAAATTTGAAGAAGTGATTTCTTAAAAGATATTCTAATAGTTAATTTATTTGCATGTTTGTTAAGCAGCTGTGCTCAGTTTATATTGACATTTATTATTTCCCATTTTAATCTTGCTCAGGGTGCCAAATGGGGTAATTAAATTGCATTCAGAAAACCTGATGAGAATTCTATAACCAAACTCATTGAAGTGTGTTTTGTTCCAGAACCGTTGTAAGGTCACTTAAAGAAAAGAAGCATCCAATACTTTAAACTGAGAGATAAAGTGTGGATGCAAATACTGTCATTATTTTGGATTGACATATGCTATAAAAGATTCCCCACTGCATTCTGATAGATTATCTTTAATTTACCCACAAATAGCAACAGATCAAAGTCACCTTGACATTGCTTATTGTGGAGAAGTAGAAGACTGGGCTGGAAGAATGAAGCTTCTAAATTTATCGTACATATTCATCACTCCAGTGTCAAACGTTACATCCCTCCACTAGCATCCCTGGCAGGGATCTCAAAATTGGTTAGAAATATGTTGTTTCAATAGTGATAGAACAGGTTATCTATTCAAAATGAGGAGGCTCTAACCATTCATGGGAAATGGGGAGTGTTAGGGGGCAGTTCCATAGCTTGACATTTGAATAAATCAGTCAGTGGGCAGGAAACAAGTGAGGTGGCAGTGGGTAGAAGGAAGATTGGTAGGGTGGCAGGTTGTTGGAGCAAAATTCCCTCCCACTCTTCCTCCCCGCTACACATTTTTCAAGTGACCAGATAGTCCCTGGTTTTGCTCCCTATGCAAATGATGATCAGCCTGCAGATGATGAGCTGTTTTTCACTGACAATACCCTGATGTCTGAAACATCTCAGTTTCTGGTAATCTTCATGTAAACTGATCTCAGTCAACATCCAGTTTTATCAAGAGTTTACAGGATGAGTGGAGAAGTCTCTTTGTATGAACTGTGCAACCTAGTCCTGCCATTTCCCCCAAGCTCACTGTTTGAGAGGGATCTTTGTCTTTTTTTAAAAAAAAAAGGGCTTTTTAAGCACTTACTATGCATCAAACATTGTTCTAAGCATTGGGGTACATATAAGTGAATTAGATTGGACACAATTCCTCCCCCACATGGGATTCCCAGTCTAGGCAGGAGGGAGAACAGGGGAACTGAGACACAAGATAGTTAAATTACTGGCTCAAGGTCATCCAGCAGGTACGTGGCAGAGCCGGAATTAGAACCCAGTCCTCTGACTCCAGGTCTGTGCTCTTTCCACTAGGCTATGTTGCTTCTATAAAAATGCAAGTAGGAAAGATGATAGAGCATTTCTTTTCATCTGAATATTGTTTCATGAAAGGGTGAAGCTATTTTGCTGCTTGCCACCTGAATATCATTGGATAGAGAACACCAGGCAGTGATTTGTTAGAAAGCTGGGTGTGGACAGGCATGCCATGACTTTTGCTTTGAAAAGTGTCACCCTCACATATGGTAAGGGGACCAGGGTGATAAAAGCAATAGACCTGGAAAGGCTAGTTTCAGTCTCCCTTCTTGATGGCTCACCCTTGAATCCAAGTGTCCTGCCTCCTTCTCCCATGCAGTTTTCATAGCTTGATCAGTACTATCAGCACTCTTCCCAAATCTAGCTATAAAGTCTCATAAAAGTTGTGAGAAAATCTACTCCTTTCTTAGTGGCACCTCTTTATTGACTAAATGAAATTTAGTTTTGTTATTTGGAAGTGTAAAACACTATCCAGGTTTGCGAATATAATATCTGTTATCTGTAGCATTAAAGAAAAAAGAGAAAAACTTTTGTCTGTATATAGATAGAATGAGTACCACAAAGCTTTGTACTGACAACCTATTCTGCAAGTTTGTGGCTTTCTCTAAGATGCAGATATTTCTAGCTTTCCTCTGCAAATTCATGCAATATCGAAGAATGATGAATTTGGGAATTAATTTTCTGTAAGCTACTCTTTCCTCAAAATAAAAACACATAGAGAAAAGGGGGCTTTCTGCTATAGTTACAAATATTTCAAAGTACCCTTTACAATAGGGTGCAATAGGGTGCCCCTTTGCAAAGGAGCCACCTTTGATGATCATAACCAATCACTCAAGTAAAAAAGAATCTAAAAAGCATTTGGTTTCAGAAATATGTCGATGCATGAGACAATTTCAATTTCATTGCATGTACAGTTACTCAAAGGTAATAAAAAGGACTAGTGATTGCGTGTGTGGGAGTGTGCACACATGTATGTATGTGTTTTGCTATGCGGGCCAACCCAATGATAGAGAGGTACTTTTTTAATAATAATAATAATAATGATAAAGGCTTTTGTTAAGCACTTACTATGTTCCAGGCCCTGCATTAAGTGCTGGGGTGAATACAAGCAAATTGATTTGGACAGTCCCTGTCCCATGTGAGGCTCACACAGCAGACAGTGGCAAAGCCAGATTTAGTACCTATGACTTTCTGACTTCCAGGCCCGTGATCTATCCATTACACAATGCTGCTTCCTCCCCAGTATGACAGACCACAGCTCGCCCCATATTCAAAGTCCTCCAACATCCTTTCCCCAGTTAATTTCCCAGTATCTGCATAAATCCATCAACTTCCTCCTTGGACTGTGAGCCGCATGTGGGACTGGGCTGTGACTGACCTGATTAACTTGCATCTACCCCATCGCTTAAAACAGTGCTTGACACATAGTAAGTGTTTGACAAATGCCATCATTATTATTAACAGCCAACTCTAGCACTTATGAACTTCTTTATAGTCACACTCAGCACTCTGTACTGAACACTGGGATAGGTACCAGGCAGTCCCTGGACCAGATGGGAATTAGAACCCACAACCTCTGACTTCCAAGTCCAGGCTCTTTCCACTAAACCACGCTGAATCCCAGGTCTATCCTCAGTCCATTAAGCCATACTGCTTTCCTTCTCAAAAAGTCATAACTTCTGTCTATATATTCAGAATCCATTCCGTGCTGTAGCAATGGTCATGGTCCAGATTCCAAGTGAATATTTTCAAGTCTTATTGAAAGCATGTGGACACAGCATCAAATTAAATGAAATGGCAGGGAAGCATGCTATTCACAGTGTTTAATGCATGCAATATTTTAGGTAGGCTTCTCATTCCTGAAAATTGGTACAATGTTTCCTTTCCTAGATGCGCTTTCCTCTTGGGAGATATATGCAACTAGGGAACTCAACCATTTCTATTGATTGATTTCAAACTAGGCAGCCTTGGGAATTAAGAGCCAGTACATGGACTAGCCTGAATTAGATAAATGATATCCTGCTAAGAGTGGGACTGGAGCACTGAAGTGGAAAAAGAGAGGACTATAGGCTCTAACTCACCCAGGATTTTCCAGCCTGTTTGTAGCTTGGTGCAGGAAACAATCCTCAATATTCTTAGTGGCCGCTAAACTCATGCAAATCAAAAGGTTTATAGACCAAGAAGGTGCAGATATAAGGTGAAATTCCTGCTCATTACTAGAATAGAAATAAAGAAGGGAATCACCAACAATCATGGACAATAGATATGTTAAGTCAAATAATGATAGGGAATATAAACCAGTCTTCCTGAAGATAAAAATAAAAGCAATCTCCCCACCCTTCTAAATTACCTCAAAGCATAATCAATCAACAACTTTTAATGTTTGTGTCTACTGGGTAAAAGAGCTTTTTTCGCTAGTTTTCATATTGTAAATTTCCTTTTGTAAAAATTCGTTGTAACATGAATCTTCTCTAGGCATACCTATTGTTTTTTGGTTTTGTTTTTTTTAAAGTCCTGGGAAGATAGAAAAAATGGTTCAAGAATAACATATCTCAATTTCTGCCCCAGAAATCCTCAAAACCCCAGTTGTAGCACATCAATCTCACTGACAAACTGCATTTACTGTTCTTTTGGACAGTTTTCTGATGCTGCCCTTGAAGATCATAACATTACTAAAATCTGCCCTTTCCTCTCTATTCAAATTGCTAATACATTAATACAATCACTTACCTATTCCACCTCGATCATTGTATCAGGTTTCTTGCTGACCTTCGGGCCTCCTGTCTCTCCCCATTCCATTCCATCCTTCACTGTGCTGCCCAGATCATTTTTTCTACAAAATCGTTCAGGACTTGTTTTCCCATTCAAGAAACTCCAGTAGTTGTCCATCCATCTCTACATCAGAAAAAAAAAAACAACCCTCCTCACCATTGGCTTCAAAGCACTCAATCACCTTACTCCCTCCTATCTCATATCACTACTCTTCTTCTACAACCCAGCCCTCACACTTCACTCCTTGAATGCTAACCTTATCACTGTTGCTTGATCCTGTCTATCTTGCTGCCTACCCCTCGCCCACATCCTGCTTCCTTCTTGGAGTGACCTCCTTTCTCATATCAGACAGATAATTACTTTCCCCCACTTCAGAGCCTTATTGAAGGCACATCTCCTCCCAGACTAATCCCTCCTTTCCACTTCTCCCACTCCCTTCTACATTTCCCGGCTTGATCCCTTTAGTCAGCCCCCTCTCAGTCCCGCAGCACTTATATACAAATCTGTAATTTATTTTTTTATATTAATATCTGTCTCCCTCTCAAGAAGTAGGGTGGTTTAGTTGAAAGAACATGGGCTTGGGAGTCAGAGGTTATGGGTTCTAAATCCCAGGTCTGCCACTTGTCAGCTGGGTGACTTTGGGCAAGTTGCTTAACTTCTCTGTGCCTCAGTTATCTCATCTGTAAAATGGAGATTAAGATTGTGAGCCCCATGTGGATCATGCTGATTACCTTGTATCTAAACCAGTGTTTAGAAAAGTGCTTGGCGCGTAGTAAGTGCTTAACAAATACCATCAATATTAGTAAGCAGGGAATGTCTGCTTATTGTTATATTGTGCTTTCTCAAGTGCATAATACAGTGCTCTGCACACAGTATACATTCAACAAATATGATTGAATGAATGAATAATTCTACAAGGACTCTTGATTTGTTTGGGGAATTTTGTTCTAGGATATTTCCTCAGTTTCTCTTTCCACCTCTGTCATCCTCCAACACCTTGCTTGCCTTTCCTCTCATCTTCCTTCCTCTTATCCTACCATTCTCTTATCCTTCCATCTCTCATTACTCCCCATTATCAGCTTTGAAGCACTTAATCAATTAGCCCCCTCCTATCCTATCTTATGGATATCCTGCTTTAGTCTAAACTGCACAGTTCACTCCTATAATGCCAACCTACTCACTATATCTTAATCTTGCTTCTCACATCACCCAACTCCTTGGCCACATCATCTTTCTGGCCTGGAATTCACTCCCTCTTCATATCCATCAGACACCACTTTCCTCATTGTAAAAAAGCTCTACTAAAATCACACCCTTCCAAGCAACCTTCCTTTTCATCCTCTCTTCTACATTGCTTGTTCACTTGGATCTGTACCTTTTAAGAAGTCCATATTTACCCTACTGTAACCCACAGCACTCAAGAATATATATTTGTATTCTCTCCCATTCTCTCATCAGTAATTCATTTTAATAGTTTGTCTCCCCATCAAGATCATGAGCTTCTTTCAGGCAGGGAACATGCCTACCAACTCTACTGTATATATATATATATCAGTATAACTCACTATAATATACTGTACAATATAAGGTATAATACTTAGTACAGTTCTCTGCACACAGTAACACTCGATTAATTAAAAATTGTCATCCACCACCTCATCTTACAGATTCTTGACTTCCAGATGAGTTGGAATTTGTAACCAATCTGGTTTAGCAATCTATGAAATCAAGTTTCTAGAATTTGTTCAGGTATAATAGAATGTAGTCTTCTTCAATCCTGGACTAATTTACATATTATTGTTTGCTGGTATGAAATCAAAACTAAAAAAAAAATACATTGTCTTTCTTAAATGATAGATTGAAATTTTACTTAATTTTCAATTTTTGGTGTATGCTTTTCAGCATTCTATTTTATTGATGTAAGATAAAAAGGCACAGCTGTGGTTTATAACAGATATAAAGTCAATAACTTCCAAATGATATTCCTATAACATCTACAAATTTGCTTTCTCCTGCATTTCTAATAATTTCACTATTGCAAGTCCTCAAAAATACCAAACCACTCCTCTAGATTAAAAGGATGAACAATCTGGCAATTATGGTAGCTTTGGAAATACATACATGGTTATTGTGGCATTTATATCTTCATAGGATTGGAGAATGTAATTTGAATATAAAATAGCCATAATATTATGGAAAATTGGTCAAATTCAAACTGGATGAAGTTTACTTGGGCTCAGTGCATTAAGGAATATTAAAATAGAAAAATATTAAGGTACAAAGAATATTTTGGATCTCTATCCAAAAATCTCTGTTTTTGGATGAGTATGTCAGGTAAGGTTGGAGAGGAAAGGGAAAATCCATCCAGCTAGTGACCAAATTCATGGGGGAAAAATATGACAGAGAAGAGTTAAAGTGGCAACAGATTTTCATGTTCCTGTAATAGGAAAGGTAGTGATATTGTTAAGGATTGAAGATTTAAAGAGAAAAAAAGGTTCCGGAAGGAAGATGAGAAGTTCGACTCTGAATCCAGGAGACTTTTATTTCTTTTGCATTGAGGAGTTTCCAATATTATTATACTATAATGAATGTTCTCTTCTGTGAAGAGCTGAAAAGGCGAGGTCATAATGAGGAGTCTGGTTTTCAGAGTATATTAGTTCTAATTTGGAAGTATAATTAGAAATGCTGCTGGGGAAGGTCATATTTCAAAAATAATGATGTTAAATCTCTCCAGTAGGAAAGGTCTTGCAGCCTGAGAATTTCTTTCCATCCACATAACTGACTACTAATTCCTCCCAGGCATTATGAATACCGCAACACTGCCAGGGTAGCACAGGAAAAGATTCAGGGCTTTTGGCATCAACAGTTTTCAGTATTTCCTTTCTAATGTAAAACATAAAGGTGATGAATGTCAACTCTTTAATTTGGAGAGGTTTAGCTAAACTGGAAAAGATGAAAGGTTGTATGTCATAAGTTCAGTGGGCTGATGTTATAAAGTATCTCTCATGACTTGAAACTGAAATTAAACAGTAGTCTTCTCTTTAGGCAAGTCAGTGAAGCATATAATGGACAGGTAACATAAACACAGTTGTAAAATATTTTTCCCTGAAGCTTCAGTTTTATTTCTCTATTCTTCTAACTACCTTGCAATCTCCGCTACTCCAATAAAAAAGATACTTTCTAGGTAGTCACGAGATATTACTTATTCATGGAAATTAGATTTCAGATTATTATTTTTTTCAGCCTCGAGGACTGAGCGACAGAACTACTGTGGATTTAAAGAAGTCTTAGCTGTAGATTCAAACTGGAGGATCGTTCCACTAGCCCCCCTTTTTTTTCTGAAATTCAAGATCTAAGGTTTGGCTTGACTAAGTCACAGTACGAGCTGTGCTGACACTTTAAATCTTTTCACCTAAAGGTTTGACAACAAAGTATTAGCCATATTCATGCCCTAGTTTTTTGCAACTGCAAAAATATTTACAGCATAATGTCTCAGCTTCCCAAAGCTTATTGGAATGATTTTTGATGTGTCACTTTGGATGATAATATGAAGGATTTTTGAAAGGCTAAGTGCCAGTGAATTCAAATTATTATTATTAATAATAATAATGGTATTTGGTAAACACTTACTATGTGACAGACACTGTTCTAAGTGCTGGGGTAGATACAAGGTAATTGGGTTGGACTTAGTCCCTGTCCCATATGGGCTCACAGTCTTAATCTTCAGTTTTCAGATGATGGAACTGAGGCACAGAGAAGTTAAGTGACTTGTCCAAGGTAACACAGCAAACAAGTGGCAGATCATGATTAGGACCCATGACCTTCTGACTCCCAGGCCCATGCTCTGTCCACTGGGCCATGTTGCTTGAAAGAAGGGCCCTGGGCCATTCTTCTTCACACTTCATCTGTGCTTTCTTTTCATCGGACTCCCTTACAGTTTCCTAATGATTAACCAGTTAATCAGTCAATCAAAAACATTTATTGAGCTGAAACTGAATGCAGATTACTGTATTGAGTATTGGGAGAGTACCACAGAATTAGTAGGCATGATTTCTGCCCCTAAGTAGATTCCAATCTAGTGGGACACAAACACTAAAAGAATATACAGATAGAAGTAATAAAATATAAGGATTATATATTCATATAAATGTATGTGCATATATATATATATGGATACATATATATGTGTGTAGATATATATATTCATATGTATATATTATTATTATAATAATATTGTTATCAAATGTTCATCAAGTCAAATGGAATAGATACCTACATGGAATGTGAATTCCCCAATGTTCTAGCAGGATTCTGGAAAGGATGAGGGAGGAAAGATATTGCCAATGTCCATTGGATAATTGAAAGGACAAGAGAATATCAAAGGAAGTGAAGCATGTGCTTTATTGTTTATAGTAAGGCCTTTGACTGCATTCTTCATTTGAAGCTCTGGAGCACATGAAGGAAACTGGGCATCCTGGACCATTTAATTGCATTAATATGGAATCCGTATGCCGGACAGGAAGCTACAATAAGAATAGAATATGGAGAAACTGATTGATTTCCCATTAGTAAGAATGTAAGACAAGGATTTATCTCATCACCTTATCTGTTCATCCTTTATGCTGAATACATAATGAGAGAAGCTGAATTGGATGAAGATGAACTGGAAGGAAAGATTGGAGAAAAGAATATAAACAACCTTTGTTATTCTGATGATACTACTCTACGAGAAGTAAGTGAGGAAGATTTGAAGAGCTTATTATTAAAAGTTAAGGAGCAGAGTAAAAATATGGGCCTGCATTTGAATGTCAAGAAAACAAAGATCATGAAAACTGGAAGTTTTAATGCGTTTATAGTAGTTGGAGAGAAGATTGAAGTAGTTGACAGTTTTTCTCCCTGGTTGGATAATCAATAATAAAGGAGCTAGTAGTCAAGAAATATACCAGAAATTAATGTCAGGAAGATTTGCTATGAAAAACATGGAAAAAAATAATACATCTATATGCTTTGTGTCTACATGTGTATATGTAGCTATTTATAGATATGCATACATGCATGCATATGGGGGAGTCTGAGTACCAAAGGGCTTACGAAGTTCAGAAGTGCTGAAGTGGCAGTAGGGGATAAGTTGGTGAAATTATAAATTAATCAGGGAAGGTTCACTTGAGGAGATGTCATTTTAGAAGTTGAAGAGAGCAGTGTGGTTTGTCACATGCAAAGTGGAAGAAAGTTCCAGGAAGGGAGAAGAATGTGAACAGGAGGTCGGCAGCACAAGAGGCAAAAACAAAGTCCAGTTTGAGATTAGATGGATGGTTAGCTAGAGAGGAATGGCACATGTTAAACGGGGAATAGTAGAAGAAAGTAGGTAAGTGGAGAGGGAGCTGATTGAATGTCTTATAATGAATCTCAGTAGTTTCTCCTTGATACCAAGAGGAAGGTGCAACCACTGTAGCTATATGAGGAGTGGAAAGACACGTATAGATCGACATTATAGAAAGTTGATCCAGACAACAGAGTAAAATGTAGACTGGAGAAATGAACAAGATTGGAGGCAGGCAGGTAAATAAGGAAAATGTAGTAGTCAAATTGGGATATGACAAGCACTGGACCAGCATGGTGTCTGATTAGATGGAGAAGGGGAAGTTTCTGGAGATGTTGTGAAGAAAGAACCAGAAATTATCATTAAAATTGTTTTTGTTAATTGCTTTCTATGTGTCAGGCACTTTTCTGGAATAGATTCAAGGTGATCAGAAACAGTTCAGAGATGAACAGTTGGGAGATACATAAAACTCAGTGAGGATGGTTCATCATTCAATCAAGAATATTGAGCTCTTTCTCTAGTTCAGAGCATTTTATTAAAAACTTTTGAGTACAAAGAGTACTCAATGAATTTGCAGTATATTCATAGAGGGAGACACTAAAATATCAGAAAAAGAAGGGTGGTATGTTCAAAACAAAAAGAAACCATCTTCACACCATGAGAAGTGAGCATTGGTGACTTTAGGATGTTGTTTTGAAGGCAGAACTTAGCAGAAAGTTTGAGATGGATTTGTTTAAATTAATGAGAGCCTAAGGAGCATGGAGGGGAAGGATTTAGTAGCACACTATACTATATAGTTCTTTATAGTATACTATAAAACTAGTATACTACAGTCTTTTATAGTATATTGGTTGAAAATAGGATCAATAACAAGAAGGCATATATCAATGTTGTCACTATTAGACAGAATACTTGGTTCCTTGGACCATGTAATGAATTTTCTTTTCCATTTATTTCTTTTTTATATTGTAATTTATTCTTGGTAACTTTTAGTATAAGACATCTATACTGTGACTAACAAGAGACCTAATGTAGTATATGGAACATTTTTAAAAGTGTCAAAGTTGGATGATGATTATTAAAGTACATAGACATAGATACAAATTATCATTATTACTAATATTTTTTAAGTACATATAACATACTTTCTATTGTACTAAGCATCAGAGTGAGGTTCAAAACTCAGGATGGTTCATCATTCAATCAAGAATGTTTATTGAGCTCTTACTCTATGCAGAGCACTGTATTAAAAACTTGTTGAGTACAAAGAGTACTCAAGGAGTTTACAATATAGCCAGGGAGAGAGACCCTAAAATAAATTCCAGGTAGGGAAAAGCAATAGAAATCGAAGAAATGTCCATAAGTGTCGTGGAGGGAAGAGGATTTGGTGAGTACATAAGTGCTTGTGGACATTAATGATCTTCAGAGAAAGCTCCCCTTAATTTGGAAAGGACAGATTGATCAAACAGTGAGTGAGTAATCAGAATAAGAATAAAACAAGTTAAAATTCAACAAATGAAATGAATTATCAGTAAAACTACCAGAGAGTTAATTAAGTGACATTTTTAGGAGCATCTCAGAACTGAAGGTAAAAGAAATCATCCTAGATGAAAAACCGGCAGACTCTCCCCAGTGTTCTGAAGGTAATGAAGACAGGTGGGGGTGGGCATCCAAGGGGGAAATCTCTCCCCTTCATTAGTAGATAGGACAGAAGACATCCCGTCCACAGGTGGCCACATCTAGAGCTCTGATGGAAGACCTCGGAAGGTCAAAAACAATAAAGGTTCTTTATCTTTCCCAAACTGCAACATGAATGGTTTTTGCATGGCATTCCACATTGCCTAATACTCAATTGTTCTTTAATTCTATTACAGAAAATAGATATGAAAAGTGATATTTTGGGTCAATACTTGTTTTTCAGTGCAATCACAGAATCTGTGGGTAGTGCACTTTTTCTGATATCATCATTCTCTGGCTATTTTGATTTTTCAATATTGATATATGATGGTGGAAATGAGAGTGAAGAAGGTTTTACGGCTCCTTGTTCTCAGCAGTTTGCCGGACATTTATCAGCAACCAAATGATTTAAGAGTTGCAAGGTGAGGATTCACAAAGTAAATAATTTCCATTCCTGCAATTAATTACATTGCACAGTTTCTTACTGGCAAATGGAGTAGACAGTCAATAAAGCTAAGATTAGTGGAGGTAGAGATTAAATTATAATGACATGTACCTAACATTTTGAAAACTTAGTGACTAAGAAAATCAAGAAAGAAGAACTGATCTTATTTCCTACCACAACCTCATGGAAGTGTGAGTTTTACCACTCAATCTTTCCAAACAGTGCTGTTTTTATTTGTTCATTGGTTATACACACATACTGTATATGTGTCTTAGAAATAATTTTTATCTGTAATGTCTTTCTGGACAAAGAGTGTGTGTTCTGCCTTTGTTTCACTCTTCCAGGTACTTAGTACAGTCACTAGAAGTCAATAGACACTCAGTAAATACTTGATGAGTTGCAGTGAAGGAATAATAGACAGAGAAGACAAAAGAAATGTTTAAAAATGCAGTGAAGAAAAACTTCCAGTAACGTAGCAATGCGAGCGAACAAGTGGAAACAAGTCTGCAACAGAGACAGGATAGGGTTTTAGTATTTAGAAATGGGGTGACTCAAAGCAGTGAGGTGAAAAGTTCACAACATAAAATGAGAAATAAAACTAGTGACAGGCCTGCCAAAAAGCTCATCCTCTCACATGGCTTCAATTCCACTTCTTTGAGGTTGACTCCCAAGTCTAACTCTGACTTCTTGTCTGCAATCATACAGTCATTCAGTTGATTCATTTAATCATATTTATTGAGTGCTTACTGTGTACAAAGCACTGTCTCCTCTTGCATCCAGGACCGGTACACTGGGATGTCCTGCTGACTTGCAAAATTTCCAAAACACTCTTCCTCATATTTCTCCCTAAACCCACTAATCCTCCTTTAACTTTGCCATCTTGGTCAACACTACCCTGTCCCACAAGGCAGCAAGTTCTGTGGTATCTATCTTTCACCTCTTAAATCCAGTCCACTGATATATCCACAAACCTCCCATATATGCCCCTTAATCTCCACCCATCCTGCTACCATCCTAATCTAAGATCTGGTCCTGCCTTAGCTCTTTACCAGTCTTGCAGCATCTCACCCTTCAAATCTATATTTTCTGATGCTGCTGAGATCATCTTCCAAGGGCATTGCTCTGTTTTTTGTTGAAAACCTCATGCTGGCCTGTGACTCTCTACATCAAACTTAAACACTTCAAGTTTCTCCACCATCTAGCCATCACCCTACCTATGTGAGTGTTTCACTCACTCCTCCCCACTCACTGCCTTGGATGCTTCAAAGCCTACCTCCTAATTCTAGCTCATTGTTTCAGGTTGGACACAGTACTGTTCTACATGGGGCTCACAGTCTTCATATTCATTTTATAAATGAAGTAACTGAGTCTTGGAGAAAGCGAATTGGCCAAGATCACACAGTTGCAAGTATTTTTATGTTTATTTGCCTCATTAGAGGATAGGTTCCTTGGTGACAGGAAACGGTAAACCCTTTCTTTGTTGTTATTATGGGAGTTCAAATAATGATACCTCTACTATTACTATGACTACAATATTAACTGTGATATTTCTCAAGTGTTTCCTATGTTCCCCATAGTATACTAAGATCTGGGAGAGATACATGATAATTAAATCAAACACCATCACTGTCCCCCAAAGTGTTCACAGTCTAAGTAAGGAGGGACAAAAATTAATGAATCTTTATTTTTCAGATAACTGCAGCACGGAGAAGTTGCGACTTGCTCAAGGTCACACAACAAGCAAGTAGCAGAGTTGCAATTTGAACCTGGGTCTCCTAACTCCCGGTCTCATGTAGTCTCAAATAGACTACAGTGCTTCTATTACTAATAATGACAATGTACAATTAATAATATTGCTAATTCATAAGAAATGTGGCATTCCAGCATGCAGCAATCCATTTGTGCATGTGATATGGAGGTGGCTTTTTGTTGGTCATGCACTGTTCTTAGCCTCATTTTTACACTATGAAAACAGTGGTATTATCAAATAGTGATGGTGATATTATCAGTTCTTGTATATATGTGTGTATTTTATTTTCTTCCTTTCCTGTCTAATGTGCACTCACAGCCATAATACAGAAATCAAAAGCATTTTCAGGTTCATTTTGGAACTGCTCCCCTCTATCCATTATTAGATGCCTCAGGGGCAAGTAGCGCGGATGAGATTTTCTAAATTTCAAGAGAAGTTCTGCCACAGCATACTGTGGTACAAGTGGGAAAAAAGAACCCTGAAAAAAAACTACAATGCTGGGGTTTTCAAATTTCTCTGGTCTCAGAAAACATAAATGTTTCATGTCAATAGTGCATTTGGATTTCCAGGTTATTCTTTCCCTGTTTCAAAGGAAATTAGAAGATGTTGAGCTACTTTTCTTTCTGTACATTTGTGTTCCTGACTGACAGGCAAGGCCTGCCTTAAGGGTTCAGCAGACCTGAAGAAAGCCTCTCTAATGCTGGGACTTTGATGGGAAATGCTTTCTCTAATGGGAAAGCTGAACTTCTTATCAGTCACCACTGCTTTGCATAGGAGAAGTACTGTGGCCTAATCGAAAGAGCACAGGCCTGGGACTCAGACGATGTGGATTCTGGCTCTGCCACTTGTCTGCTATGTGACCTTGGACGAATCATTTATCTTCTCTGTGTTTCAGTTCCCTCATCATAAAATGAGGATTAAGACTGTGAGCCCCATATGGGATATGGACTGTGTACAGTCTGATTAACTTTTATCTAAACCAGAGTTTAGTACAGTGTCTTGCACATAGTTAAGAGCTTAACAAATACCATAAAAAGAAAGCATCTGGGAAAGTATCTGAGACTGGCAAAAGGCTTAAGTATGCTATAGAGTCTGGCAAAGGCTTACAACTTGGGCACACTTCTGGGCTCCATCATACAGGGGTAGGGGATGGGAGTGGACACAGTAACTGAATGGTGGATATTCTCCCCATTATCCTGAAAGAAGCTCAGGGTGCCTGGAGTCTGTGCTCTTTGAAAAGGCTGTCCCTTGAACTTGGAGGAAAAAATAAGTTTCATTATTCAGTTCCCTGTTTAGCAGGAGTTCTGTCACTTTTTTGTGAAGAACCATCAATCAAAAAATGAACCCTAAAGTAGGTGGTGTCTAAAAATCCAATTATGAAATTTACAGAAGTGAGAGAATTTACAGAAGAAGAGAGATAGAAAGAAAGGAAAAGAGAGAGAGAGAGGAGATAAAGATATTGAGAGAGAAAAAGATTGCATTTATATGCATAAATGGCTGTCCCTTTCCTTTCAACCCATATTATTGTTTCATCTACTTTTCATTTGGTTTCCTGCTATGTGCTAACTAACACTAATGATAACACAAAAAAGTTGACTCTGGTGCAATTATGGACACAGCTTAACTGCATGATACGTTGATGTCATTGGTGCTGTTCATTTCCCTGAGGAAGTTCAAAACAAAAATTCCTCCCACCATCTTTAGAAAGCTTCTCTGTGAATCCCTGATGACTTATCAAGGAGATGAGGGCACAGTGGTCTCTCATACTGTTGGGGTCTTAGAAACTCACAAATGCAGGCCACTGGGCATTGGGTGAGACTGTGGATGACTCACACAGATGATTAGCCCTAATGCAAAAATAATTGAAGCCAATACCCTGGTGGTGATAGGACATGTTTTTGCCATTTAACCACCAGTGATTGGGCAATGCTCACATGAAAGATTCAAATTAAAGCACTTCTGTGTTTTAATGTGTTCACGCTGCGGAAAAGCAGCATGGCTCAGTGGAAAGAGCCTGGGCTTGGGAGTCAGAGATCGAGGGCTCAAATCCCAGCTCTGCCACTTGCCAGCTGTGTGACTGTGGGCAAGACACTTAACTTCTCTGTGCCTCAATTACCTCATCTGTAAAATGGGGATTAACTGTGAGCTTCATGTGGGACAACCTGATTACCCTGTATCTACCCCAGCACTTAGAACAGTTCTCTGCACATAGTAAGCGCTTAACAAATACCAACATTATCATTATTATTTTGGGGGGCACAGTGTGAATGATTCTCTCCCTAAAACACTCATGCTGTCAATATAGTCTCATTGTAGACAGTGTCACCTTCAAACCAAAGAATAACCCCACCACTACATTCATTCTTGCACTGTTATCAGATAAATTATCAGTTACTAAACACTATTTACCAGATTGACATAATTTTTAACCAAGAAGTTATTCCTTTACAGATAGTTTTGACTTACTTTGATTTGACAGGAGGTAAATAAAAGCCTATATAATCCTGTTATAACAGTGACACAATTACACCTTGTTAAGCAAAATCTTTTTTTTTTTAAATTGAGACAATAATAGAAGTAAATGTTTTCCAAGGACCCCTGAGCTTTGGGGAAGGCTAAACACTAACTTTCCAGCATAATTCTAATTAAATATGCAATTAAAAAGAGTTCTGTGCACCCTGAGGCTTACCAGCCTAGTTAAATAACTTATTGCCCTACTTTAAAAGTAGCATGTGATTTCTTTAAAAGATGTGTACTGAATTTTTAAATGAGCCTAGATTTTTCCAAAATTTACTACCAAATCTAATTTGACTGAAACATTTCCAAAACATCTGGGAGAATTCTTTGCTTATCTTTATTCCTAATGCAAACTCTGTGAAATTAATATTGCAATTTTCCTTTTTGTTGATCTAAACAAGGTTTATCTATGTGTGTGTGTGTGTGTGTGTGTGTGTGTTTGTATAGTCTGTTCTACTGTCATGTCTGTTCTCTTCAAAGTCATATGTAGGGTGGCCTAGTGGAAAGAGAAGAATTTCAGGCTCCTCACAATGGCATAACAGTAGCCACAATTCCACTACAACAGCAGCCGTTATAGTCTTCCTGAGGCTTTATGGAGGTAGTTCTGTGCTATGGCTGCTTCAACTTTCAGCTTGCACTTATCTCACCTGGGTAGTGCAAGAAGCCACATGGCCTAGTGAAAGGCCACAGGGCTGGCAGTCATAGGACCTGGATTCTAATCCCATCTCTACCACATCTGATGTGTGACTTTGGGAAAATCACTTAACTACTCTGTGCCTCAGTTTTCTCATCAGTGAAATGAGCATTAAGACTATAAACCCTCTAAGGGACAGATTATTTTATGACTACCCCATTGTTTAGTACAGTGCCCTGCACATAGTAAGTACATAACAGATATTAAAAAGAAAAATTTGGATTAGAGACTCTTTGGTGATAATGAGGAAAGCTGAAGGAAGGCAGCATGGTGGTCCTGTAGGGGAAGATGACAGAGCCCGAAAGTTGTGATTTGGGGGTGCCAGATTCCCAGAGGGGTCATGTAGCCAACTGGTGAAGAGGTGCAGAACACAATCAGCAGTGGCTGAAGTCCACATGCATGGTGTTACAGGGCATGCTGGGAATAGAACCCTGGGACCTGTGATTTGGGGTGGCAGTCACCAGGAGGAGATTCTTGGCTGCCTAGTATGGAAATCCAGGACACAATCAGTAATGGCCAAAGTCCATGTGGTCACAGTACATAGCTTAGGTATACACATAGAAAATCCAAACAGGCCCAAGAGTTTCTGTAAGATGGTCAACTGCCATCAGGGAAAATTATTTCATATAAAATAGTCATAATAATAATAATGTTGGTATTTGTTAAGCGCTTATTATGCGCAGAGCACCGTTCTAAGCGCTGGGGTAGACATAGGGGAATCAGGTTGTCCCACGTGGAGCTCACAATATTAATCCCCATTTTACAGATGAGGTAACTGAGGCCCAGAGAAGTTAGCAGAAACGATCTGGGCATGTCACTCCCCTTCTTAAACAACTCCAGTGGTTGCCTATCAACCTCCGCTCCAAACAAAAACTCCTCACTCTAGGCTTCAAGGCTCTCCATCACCTTGCCCCTTCCTACCTCTCCTCCCTTCTCTCTTTCTACCGCCCACCCCGCATGCTCCGCTCCTCTGCCGCCCACCTTCTCACCGTCCCTCGGTCTCACCTATCCCGCCGTCGACCCCTGGGTCACGTCCTCCCGCAGTCCTGGAACGCCCTCCCTCCTCACCTCCGCCAAACTGATTCTCTTTCCCTCTTCAAAACCCTACTTAAAACTCACCTCCTCCAAGAGGCGTTCCCAGACTGAGCTCCTCTTCTCCCTCTACTCCCTCTGTCATCCCCCCTTTACCTCTCTGCAGCTTAACCCTCTTTTTCCCCTTTTCCCTCTGCTCCTCCACCTCTCCCTTCCCATCCCCACAGCACTGCACTCGTCCGCTCAACTGTATATATTTTCGTTACCCTATTTATTTTGTTAATGAATTGTACATCGCCTTGATTCTATTTAGTTGCCATTGTTTTTACAAGATGTTCTTCCCCTTGACTCTATTTATTGCCATTGTTCTTGTCTGTCCATCTCCCCCGATTAGACTGTAAGCCCGTCAAATGACAGGGACTGTCTCTATCTGTTGCCGACTTGTTCATCCCAAGCGCTTAGTACAGTGCTCTGCACATAGTAAGCGCTCAATAAATACTATTGAATGAATGAATGAAAAGTGACTTGCCCACAGTCACACAGCTGACAAGTGGCAGAGCTGGGATTCGAACGCATGACCTCTGACTCCCAAGCCCAGGCTCACATTCTGTAAAATGTTAATTATTCACCTAGTGTCATAGTTAATTACAGGGAAGGATTTGGGTAAGACAGGGAATAAGAAAGTCAAGGAGAAACTCTTGGGACAATGTAAGCACACTCTGTCTCAGATATCAAGGTGGCTAAGGAAGTAGGGTGAGGAGATCCATCTAAAACACCCTAGCAAAAGAGATGCATAAAATGAGTGTTTGCCAGGAGGGCTGAGGGTTCGATATGGTAATCTTTGGGGCATGATCCTTTGAATTAAACACCCACAAAAGTGTTATTAAGTGTAGTATAATAGTGTGTTTCAGAGGGGAAGTAGCAACTGGGTTTAGGAGTAACAGATCAGGGGGCGGTGCTTATTCCTTGATTTGATTCATTATTTTGTTCTTTAGTTGAAAATCTTAAGTATTGATTGTCGGCTTAAAATAAAGTATCTTTGTGATCCATATATAATGAGATTGAGATAATAGGGAGAAGTGAGTATCCCTCTAAATCTTATCAGTCTGTCCTGACTGTGTGAAACTGGATTTTTATATGATACTTGTTAATCAGTTAATTCAAAGTATGTATTGAGTGTTTACTCTGTGCAGAGCACTGTACTCAGTGCTCAGAAGAGTTCAATACAACAGAATTAACAGATACTTTCTCCTACTAAGCGCTTAGTACAGTGCTCTGCACATAGTAAGTGCTCAATAAATACTATTGAATGAACTAATTATGTGTCAAACTGTTGTAAACACTGAGGTAGGTACATGTTAATAGGTTGGACACAGTCCCTGTAACACATGGGACTCAAAGTCTAAGTAGGAGGCATAACAAATATTTAATCTCCATTTTGCAGTTCAGGAAACTAAAGCACCAACCAGTTAAGTGACTTGCTCAAGGTCACAGCAAGGACTTGATAGAGCCAGGTCTCCGGGACCTATGCTCTTTCCACTGGCAACACTGCTTCCCCATGCCTTTTAAGAATCTCAGATCCTTGACTCAGGTGATGGTGACAGCAAACTGTTGTGACAATCTCAAATGCATTACCAGGGGCCCCAGGAAAATCTCAGACTTTGGCTATACATGGCCAAGGGAATTAGGACCCATAGTTATCTTTCACTATTTGACTGTAAAATAAAAGTCATTATGAGTAGAGAACATGTCTGCTAAGTGGAAAGAGCTGGGCCTGAGAGTCAGAGGACCTGGGTTCTAATGTTGTCCCCACCACTTGTCTGCTGGGTAACCTTGGGCAAGTCACTTAGCTTCTGTGTGCCTCAGTTTCCTCATCAGTAGAATGGAGATTAAAGCTGTAAGCCCCATGTGAGACAGGGACTCTGTCCAACCCAAATAGGATAAGTACCCTAGTGTTTAGTACAGTGCCTGGCACATAGCTCTTAACAAATACCACAATTACTGTTGTTATTATTTACTCTCCCAAGCACTTTGTAGAGTACTCTGCATGTAGAAATGATCAATAAACATGATTGATTGATTTAACATTAAAAGTAACTGGAATTATTACACCAGACTCAAAAATTAATTCCATTCTTCTGCAGCACATAAGGAGGATGCCCTGGGCCTTTTTATGCATCACAACTGCAGGAAGGAAGTAGAAAAATCCTTCCCAATCCCATTCTACCCACAAGGATTGAGGGGCCTCTCTAAACTGTACACCTTGTATGTAACTGACTATTCAGCCCTCCTAGTAATAGCTACCTCAGGCTTCTTCTTGCCCTCCGTCAAGACATAAACCTGAATGGAAGAGAGAAGAGTGAGGTAGGACCAAGACTGTTTCTTTGCCACTCCCAGTAGGAAGCAACAATGTCTTCCCAAATACAAAGGGTAGAATACAATCTTTACCCCTTAAAAAATGGATCTTCAAGTATTTTAATAATGAGTCACTCTTAAAAGTATGGGGAACTTTTGAGAATCAAAATTTGTGACCTCGTGTAGCCTAATTCTCTTTTGGCAATTAGTATTTCTTTCCTGAGGGCAACTATAAAGTATAATCTTTCCTTTAGATTTACAAATCCAACAGGAAGGTTTAAATCTACATATCAAATAAAATAACTTCTCAAAAAAAATATAGCAAGAAGGTGTGCCAGTCATTATAAGATTTAGACTCAGAACACCTATTCTCCAGCAAAACATTCTCTCTTCTCCCTTTTCTTCTTCACAAGAAAATGCTGCTACTGCCATTCAGTAACTATGGTTCCCTTATGTCTTCTTAGGTATATTCAAAGGACCAACGTAGCAAGAGGAAGCAACATTTCTTTACACACTGATGCGCTTTCAAACTTATTTGCTACACTTTCAAGATGAGCAATCTGTCAGGCATCTACATATGATTGTGGTCTTTATACTTCATGCTCATTTGCATTTTTCAATTACATTGTTTACCAAACAGCATTAAAATACAGTTTAATATGCTTCTAGAGTGGAAATGTATGAAGGGATGATTACAATGCAGTCTGAATTTTTTTCCGTCATAATGGAGTAAAAACAAAGAAATCCAAAGAAGATAGTATAAAAATGTATTGCAGGGAAAAAAACAAAACTGTCCAATCTTTCCTTTGAAATCTTATAAATCTGGGCATTTAGTAGGCATTATCTTTAATTAAGTCTGATAGTAGTAAAGGGAATACAAGACATATGCTTAAATAAATCTTTAAACAAGATCATAGATATAAATGTAGAAAATTTAAAAATGGATTAGCCATTACCAATAGCCATAAAATGTATCTTTTTATGATCTTAATATGATCGGCACACTGTTATTCATGCTTAAAACTTATAGATTGAGTTAAAGGTTAGATTTAAAAACAAATCAATGGCATTTATTGAGTGCTTATTCAGTCATATTTATTGAGTGCTTACTGTGTGTAGAGCATTGTACATTTCTAAGCATTTAGGAGAGTACAATTTAACAATAAATACACACATTCCATGCCCACAATAAGCCTACTGTCTAGAGGGGGAGACAGACACTATGTTACAGATATATACACAAGTGATGTGGGGATGGGATGGGAAATGAATAAAATCAAGTCAGAGTGATGCAAAAGAAGAGGAAAGGACTTAGGGAAGGCCTCTTGGAAGAGATATGCCTACATTAATGCTTTGAAAAGATATAGACTAATTGTCAGTTGGATATAAGAAGGGAAGTAGAAGGAATGGTGAGAGGTCAGCTGTGAGACAGATGAGATTAAGGTATAGTGTGAAAGGCTGGGAGTGAAGTGTGTGGTCTGGGTTGTAGTAGGAGAGTAGCAAGGTGAGGTAGAAGGGGACCAGGTGATTGAGTGCTTTAAAATCAATGATGAGGAGTTTTTGTTTGATGTGGAGGTGTATGGGCATCCAATGGAGATTCTTGGGAAATGGGGAGACATGTCCTGAGTGTTTTCATAGAAAAGATATCTGGGCAGCAGAGTGCAGTATGGACTGAAGTGGGGAGAAACAGGAGGCTGGGACGTAAGCAAGGAGGCTGATAAAGAAATCAAGTTGGGATAGAGTGATTAGATTTATTTGGTAAGAGTTGGGTGGAGAGGAAAGTGTGAAATTTAGTGATGTTGTGAAGGTTGAACTGAGAAGACTTAGTGATGGATTGAATATGTGGGTTAAATGAGAGAGAGGAGTCAAGGATAATGCTAAGGTTATAGGCTTAGGAGACAGGAAGGATAGTGGTGCCATCTACAGTGATGGGAAAGTAATGAGGAATATGGGGTTTGGGTAGGAAGATTAAGGAGTTCTGTCTTAGACATATTAGTATGAGGTGGCAGGAGGAAATCCAAGAAGGGATGTCTTGATGGCAGGAGGGAATGTGAGACTGGAGAGAGGGAGAGAGAACAGTTCTGGGGATGCAGATCTGGGTATCACCTTCATAGAGGTGGTAGTTGAAGCCATGTGAGTAACTGAGTTTTCCAAGGGAGTAAGTGTAGATAGAGAATAGAAGAGGACCCAGACCTGAACCTTGATAGACCCCAACAGGGGGTGGGAGGCAGAGGAGGAGCCAGTGAAAGAGAATGAGAATGAGCAGCCAGAGAAATAGGAGAACAAGGAGAGGGTAGTGCCCGTGAAGCCGATGTTGGATAACGTTTCCAGGAGAAGGCAGTGGTGGATAAGGAGGCTGTGGGGCTGGGAGGGGGGATAAATAAAAGGAGCAAGTCAGGGTGACACAGAAGGTAGTGCAAGAAGAATAAAGAAGGGCTTAGTTAGGGAAGGCATCTTGGAGGATATGTGCCTTCACTAAGGCTTTGAAGAGAGCTAGTGTAATTGTCTGTAGTATATAAGGAGAGAAGACATTCCAAGATAGAGGCAAGACAGCAAAGAGGTCGAGGTGGATTGGATTGGGTGGATTTGGCAAGAAGGAAATCATTTGTGACCCTTGAGATGGCAGTTTCTGTGATGCCAGATTGGAGGGGGTTAAGGAGAGAGTTGGAGGAGAGGAATTTGAGACAGTGGGTGTAGATAACCTGCTCAAGGAGTTTGGAGAGGAATGGTAGGAGGGATATGGAATGATAACTGGAGGGAGTCAAGGGACTGTTTAGAGAGACATAGGCATGTTTGAAAGCCATGGGGAAGAAGACATTTGAGAGTGAATAGTTGAAATTAGCAGTTAGGGAGGGAAGAAGAGAAGGTGCAAGTGTTTTGATAAGGTGCTAAGGAATAGGGTCAAAGGAGAAGGTGGAGGAGGTGGATTTTGACAGAAGGCAGGAGATTTCCTCAAGAGATTTCCTTACTGTGTGCAAAACACTGTATTAAGAGTTTATTCATTCATTCATTCAATAGTATTTATTGAGCGCTTACTATGTGCAGAGCACTGTACTAAGCGCTTGGGATGAACAAGTCGGCAACAGATAGAGACAGTCCCTGCCGTTTGACGGGCTTACAGTCTAATCGGGGGAGACGGACAGACAAGAACAATGGCAATAAATAGAGTCAAGGGGAAGAACATCTCGTAAAAACAATGGCAACTAAATAGAATCAAGGCGATGTACAATTCATTAACAAAATAAATAGGGTAACGAAAATATATACAGTTGAGCGGACGAGTACAGTGCTGTGGGGATGGGAAGGAAGAGGTGGAGGAGCAGAGGGAAAAGGGGAAAAAGAGGGTTAAGCTGCAGAGAGGTAAAGGGGGGATGGCAGAGGGAGTAGAGGGAGAAGAGGAGCTCAGTCTGGGAACGCCTCTTGGAGGAGGTGAGTTTTAAGTAGGGTTTTGAAGAGGGAAAGAGAATCAGTTTGGCGGAGGTGAGGAGGGAGGGCGTTCCAGGACCGCGGGAGGTCGTGACCCAGGGGTCGACGGCGGGATAGGCGAGACCGAGGGACGGTGAGGAGGTGGGCGGCAGAGGAGCGGAGCATGCGGGGTGGGTGGTAGAAAGAGAGAAGGGAGGAGAGGTAGGAAGGGGCAAGGTGATGGAGAGCCTTGAAGCCTAGAGTGAGGAGTTTTTGTTTGGAGCGGAGGTTGATAGGCAACCACTGGAGTTGTTTAAGAAGGGGAGTGACATGCCCAGATCGTTTCTGCAGGAAGATGAGCCGGGCAGCGGAGTGAAGAATAGACCGGAGCGGGGCGAGAGAGGAGGAAGGGAGGTCAGAGAGAAGGCTGACACAGTAGTCTAGCCGGGATATAACGAGAGCCCGTAACAGTAAGGTAGCCATTTGGGTGGAGAGGAAAGGGCGGATCTTGGCGATACTGTAGAGGTGAAACCGGCAGGTCTTGGTAACGGATAGGATGTGTGGGGTGAACGAGAGAGACGAGTCAAGGATGACACCGAGATTGCGGGCCTGAGAGACGGGAAGGATGGTCATGCCATCCACGGTAATAGAGAAGTCTGGGAGAGGACCGGGTTTGGGAGGGAAGATGAGGAGCTCAGTCTTGCTCATGTTGAGTTTTAGGTGGCGGGCCGACATCCAGGTGGAGACGTCCTGGAGGCAGGAGGAGATGCGAGCCTGAAGGGAGGGGGAGAGGACAGGGGCGGAGATGTAGATCTGCGTGTCATCTGCGTAGAGATGGTAGTCAAAGCCGTGAGAGCGAATGAGTTCACCGAGGGAGTGAGTGTAAATGGAGAACAGAAGAGGGCCAAGAACTGACCCTTGAGGAACTCCAACAGTTAAAGGATGGGAGGGGGAGGAGGCTCCAGCGAAGGAGACCGAGAATGACCGGCCAGAGAGGTAAGAGGAGAACCAGGAGAGGACAGAGTCCGTGAAGCCAAAGTGAGATAAGGTATGGAGGAGGAGGGGATGGTCGACAGTGTCAAAGGCAGCAGAGAGGTCAAGGAGGATTAGAATGGAGTAGGAGCCATTGGATTTGGCAAGAAGGAGGTCATGGGTGACCTTAGAGAAAGCAGTCTCGGTAGAGTGGAGGGGACGGAAGCCAGATTGGAGGGGGTCTAGGAGAGAATGGGAGTTAAGGAATTCTAAGCATCGATTGTAGATGACTCGTTCTAGGATTTTGGAAAGGAAGGGTAGTAGGGAGATAGGGCGATAACTGGAGGGGGAAGTGGGGTCAAGAGCAGGTTTTTTTAGGATGGGGGAGACGTGGGCATGTTTGAAGGCAGAGGGGAAGGAGCCCTTGGAGATTGAGTGGTTAAAAATAGAAGTTAAGGAACGTAGGAGGGCAGGGGCGATGGTTTTAATAAGGTGAGAGGGAATGGGGTCCGAGGTGCAGGTGGAGGGGGTGGCACTTGCGAGGGGGGAGGAGATCTCCTCTGAGGATACTGCAGGGAAGGATGGGAAAGTAGGGTAGGGGGTTGGTGGGGGGGAGGGGAGAGGCGGAGGGGTGACTTTGGGGAGCTCAGACCTGATCGTGTTGATTTTCATGAGGAAATAGGTGGCCAGATCATTGGGGGTGAGAGATGGGGGAGGGGGAGGAACAGGTGGCCTAAGGAGAGAGTTAAAGGTCCGGAACAATCGGCGGGGGTGACGGGCATGGGTGTCGATGAGGGAGGAGAAGAAGCTTTGCCTGGCGGAGGAGAGGGCAGAGTTAAGGCAGGAAAGGATAAATTTGAAGTGTGTGAGGTCGGCTTGGTGCTTGGACTTTCGCCAGCAGTGCTCAGCAGCTCGAGCATAGGAGCGTAGGAGGCGGACAGAGGAGGTGATCCAAGGGCTGTGGGTTAGTGGAGCGAGAGCGGCAGAGGGAAAGGGGGGCGAGAGAGTCGAGATGAGTAGAGAGGGTGGAGTTGAGAGCGGAGACCTGATCGTCGAGAGTGGGAAGAGAGGACAGGGCGGCAAGGTGAGGAGAGATGCTATTGGAAAGATGGATGGGATCAAGAGAGCGGAGGTCTCTGTGGGGCAGTAGCGAAGATTTGCAGGGGGAGGGAGTGTGAGAGATGAGGCAGGTGAGAAGGTTATGGTCAGAGAGAGGGATTTCAGAGTCGGTGAGGGAGGAGATAGTGCAGCAGTAGGAGATGACGAGATCGAGGGTGTGACCGAGTCGGTGAGTGGGTGCGGTATGGTGGAGGAGGAGGTCGGCAGAGTCGAGGAGGGATAGCAGGCGGGCGGCAGAGGAGTCGTCGGGTACATCCATATGGATGTTGAAGTCTCCAAGGATCAGAGTGGGCAGAGAGAAGGAGAGAAGGAAGGTGAGAAAGGGGTCAAGGTGGTTGAAGAAGTCGGAGGTGGGACCGGGAGGCTGGTAGATGACAGCGACAAGTAACTGGAGGGGGTGGTAGAGGCGAATGATATGGGCTTCGAAGGAGGGGAAGGAGAGGGAGGGGGGAGGAGGGATAGTGCGGAAGCGGCAACGGGGCGAGAGGAGGAAGCCGACACCTCCTCCCTTACCGGTGAGTCTGGGGGAGTGGGAGAAGGAGAGGCCTCCGCTGGAGAGAGCGGCGACAGAGACCATGTCTTCGGGAGAGAGCCACGTTTCCGAAAGGGCGAGGAGTTGGAGAGAGCGAGAGAGGAAAAGGTCATGGATGAAAGGTAGCTTACGTGTAATAGAGCAGGGGTTCCAGAGGCCACACTTGAAAGTAGCTGTGGGTGCAAGGGGGGGAGGGGGGGAAGGGCGGGGGGAGGGGAGGGTTTGGATGGGAAGGAGGTGGCGGGGCCCTGGACAGGGAGAGGGGGATGAGGGGTATTGGTGGGACAAGAGGACCGGGATGGGGCATGGGTGGGGAAGAGAGAAGGGGGGAGGGGGTGAAGAGGGGGTTTGGTGGGGGGAAGAGTAGGGGGGGGGAAGAGGGGTAGGGCTGGTAAAGTGGGGTTCTAGAGCGGGAGAGGGGAGGGAGGGAGGAGACAGGAGAGAGAGCGGGAAAGAGCTGAGCAAGAGAGGGGAAGGGGAAGGGGAGGATAGGAAGGGGTGGGAGGGGGGAGGGGGGAGGAGGGACATGGCGAGGCCAGAGAGGTGGGTGGCAGCACTGACAACAATAAACAGTAATAAACGAAATCGGTATTCAACAGAGTTGGTAGACACATTCCCTGCCCATAAGACACATAAAAAGTGATTTCTAGAAATTATTTAAAATAAATATCTGGGTGAAATGACACTATAGTGATTGAGTATATTACAATCTCATTAATTTGATATTGGCACATTCAAAATATATCTTCAAAGTTTATATTTTTTCTAAAGTTTTCTCATTTTTTTTGGTAGCCATAATTTGAAATATGGCTATCGGATATTCAAAGAAAGCACCTGAATTCTTGGGAATATGATACTGTACTTAGAAATGACTGAAGACTTTGTTCCCCTTCTTGCTTACTTTTAATCATTTTTATTATTATCATTTTTATTAATAGTCCAGATAAGATGTTTCATGTTATGACAAATAGCACACAAGGCTATGGTCAACTTTACAGCACTATTGTTTTTTTGTGACCCCAAATCCAGGAGATAGGGTGACACATTTAAGAAGTAAAGTAATGAGGTGAGAAGATATTTTAAAGGGGTCTGGGAATAATGATGGTCCAGAGAGCCTGTGGCTCTGAAGATGGGAGTCTTCCAGATGTGTCACCAGGGAGGAATAGCATATCCATTTTACTTCCAATGAAGTAAAATTGTCATGCATTAATGTAGCTATATTACTCATCTACACTGGACACAAATATGGTGATTTGAAAATAAAATAAGGTATGCAACATGGTTCAGGCATGATTCAGTTCAATTAATTGTATTTATGGAGCACTAGCTATGTGCAGAACACTGTCCTAAGTATTTTGGTAAAGCACAATACAATAGACATGGTAAAAATGATCCCTGCCCAAAGGGAGCTTTTGCTATCCATTTATAATGTTGCTTCCATTAGAAAACTGCTTTTGATTTAGGTTTAACTTGGTGCAGTTTCGGGGTATTGTCTCATAAGTTCAAGGATGGCTTGCATAACATTAGTGAAGAGTTTAAATTTGTGTTCAGTACTCCCTCCTAACGAAACATAAGTTACTTTACTTACTCATGTAAAATAAGAGTTCACGATTAGTAAAATTCACTTTCACACATAGAGACACTAGATATGTTGAAAGATAATGATTCAGCCCTGGCCCCAGGGTCATAGTGGCTTTAAATTTAAAATTTTGAATTAATGAAGATGCATTGTATAATGGATGTCAAATCATTTTTATTGGTGTAGGCTTTATAACATCTTTTGTTCCAGAATAGCATCACAGTAAAATTTATTTTTCTATTTTATGGGAATTTCTTTTGAGATTAAGAGAATTTGATTTTCAGTTGATTTGATTATCTGCACTACCAGGGGCAAGGAAAGCGTAGATAACTGAATCCAACTAGCCTACCAACTCCAACCAATAAAATAATTATCTTCTACATATTATGGTGGAGAGGAAAGACCAGGTGTCAACCTGTCTGCTATACTGGTTTGTCTGCTGCTGTTTTTCCTCAGTCTTCTGAGTTTATGCATCATTTGAAGTTTCAAAGAATTCCAGTAGTCTTTCTTCTTGGTTCACAATTTGGGATTACCGCTCAGTAGCTGCTGAAATCTTCAACCCTGGTTCTGAGAACATCAGATGTTAAGATGTTTCTTTGGCTACAAAAAAGCAACGCTAACACTTTGTACCTTCTCATGAACCTGACAAAAATGATACTTATACAAGTTTTCTTATGAAGCACTATTACACAAAGAAAGTGGCTTAGTTATTATCTTGACTGAAAACTGAGGTAGGAAATGTGTTTTAACTATAGCAGGAAGAATTTAAGAAAATCTTCACTTGGAGGGTTGTTGTCACAGTGCTACTGAAGAATTAGGGCACGGGAGGACAATGAGTAGAGTGAGTTCTTCCTATATGGTTGTTTGTTTTTATTTGTTTAATCTTGCCTTTTCTTCACTGGTTTAGCCCAAGAAATAAGTGGTGGGAGAGAGGATTCTGAGTAAGTGTGGTTTCCCTGTCCCATCCTCCTCAACAACATAGAAAAGAATGGAAAATGTGCCCACTCCACATATCTGAAATTCATTTTCTGCTTTCCCACTCACCATCTGCAAATGGCACCGCATTTACCAATGACATTTGATGACCAACATTTTGTTCCTTTAAATTGAGAGTTTCAGTTTACAAACTATGTATGTAGACAATGGGAGAGCAGTGATCAGGATAATTATTTCTCTTTCTCTGTGTCATTCTTATGGCTCAATTCAGAAATGGAAATTTCTGAATAGTCAGCATTTACCTTTACAGAGCTTCCTGGCGGTTGTAGAGCAGTGAATGAGATTTAACCTTTTCACTGTAGTTCTTCAATTACTTCCAAGTTTCATATTCATGCTATATCCTTTCATTAAGGTATTTCATAAGAGATGAGAGTTCATCACCTAAAATTGTCACTACCTATAGCCCATTGACTGTCTTAACATGGAATTAAAATCACAGCACCGGGCAGAACTCATCAGGTTGATGAAGTATGGTTATTGCTTATTTAAGAGATGTCTTTTCTCCTGGATCAGTATCAGATAGGAAAGTAGTTTTATAATCATATCTTCTGCTGTTTCCAGGTATTTCATCTAACAGTAGAGAACAATTATGTATTTTTTTGTTGTTGCTGTTTTTTTTTCCTTTTATGGGTAGGGAAGAGCTCCAACCTAAATTAAACCATGCTGTCATACTCAAGGGTTGTTTACCATAGCAATCAATCCATCAATTAGATTTATTGAGCCCTTACTCTATGCAGAACCCTGTACTAAGAACTTGGAAGAGTATCACATAGCAGACTTTACCCACAATTCTCCCCTCTTAGCCATCCATGTCTGACCAATGCTTACCCAAATGGCAAGTGACAAGAGAGACTGTATTACTGCATTTCCACAGATAAAAGTTTGCAAATGTTCACGAAATTCTCTCTCACACTAACCTCACCATCCTTAGAGTCATGTTAGAACCCCCCCTACCAAATTATGCTTAGGAACAGCTTTCTGAGTCTGTCTTTGAAAATATATCTGCTCATATATCAGAGATAATACTCCATGAAGGTAGGAGATTAGAATAAATGATTGTCAAAGTTATTTTATGGCTTTTATAGCTTTATAAATAGGTCAAAATACAGACTAGTCAGAGTGATTCCTGATAACTCTACAAAATGCTTAATAGATCTTTTTATCAGTCTTTTATTAACTCTAGCACCGATGAATCATGTTTATTTGTGTGTAATATCCCAATCAGTTAATCAGTTGATGGCATTTATTTAACTCTTACTGGATGCAGAGCACTGTACTAGTCCCTTAAAAGTCAAATACAATAGAGTTGGTAAACCTGACCTTAGTGGTAGGCTTACATTTTACAGGCCTCAAATTCAGTTTTGTCAATTTGAGATCCTGATGAAAATAATAATGATTTGGACTCCATTAATCCCAAGTGCCTGTGTCTGAAACACATAATCTTATGTAGAGGATGATGTCTCAGAGAAAACAATGTGGCTTAGAGTGTATGTTTGTCCCTAACTCTCTGAATGACTGCAAGGACAAGGAAAGATGTACTGTCAAAGTTTACTCATTCTTTTAAAAGGAAGTTACTATAGTTCCAAGTGGACAGAATTCTGACTCACCATGCAGGATATGTCCAGTTTCTATGGTTACAGTAGTACCAAAAAGAGTACTTCAATTACACACAGCCCACTCATTCAGGAATGACCCAAAAAGGGGAAAAAGTATCCATTAGTGTCAAATATTTCTACCCACGTCACCACAAGATCAGAAGGACATTGAAGAGAATGCAGGATAAAAGTCAAAAATGGGAAAATAAAACAAAAGATACCAAAATTCAGAAAATTCAAGTCAGAAAGATAAGATGGCAGTTTGAATTTCACCCAGTTTGAGAAATTTCTCATGCTTCATTCCCAATAAAATCAATAAAGCTAATGGTAGTATATATTTCACATTTCCAATATATACCTAAAAGTTATTATGAGCACAGAGGAGTGTAGTAATTAAAAGGAGGAAAAGGTGTATATGATAAGAATATAAATGATGGGACCATTATTTTGGACTTCATACTATGACTCTTTTCCCCTCTAGACTGTAAGCTTGTGTGGGCAGGGATTGTGTCTACCAACTCTGTCATACTGTTATATTGTTCTCTGACAAGTCATTAGTACAGTACTCTGCACACAGTAAGTGCTCAATAAATATGATTGATTCAAGCTTTCCAATTTAAAGGATCAGATTGCTTCCATCTAGAGGATTACGGGGGAAGTGGAAACAAAGGGTTAATCTTCAACTACCCAACTTAAAATTAACTGTCCTTAACCCAAGGCAAGGAATATGTTCTTGGGTCAGGGACTTTGAAGAAGATATTTTTGATTAAATGAAAAGTTGTGTGATTTTCAACATGAGCCATTTAAGGTTCATTTTGCAGGTCTAGAAAGCAACTCTGCTTGCTATTGATGTCCTCAGAGATTCCATCTATCTCCTTCTGCCTCTCTGGGAAGCAAGCTTAAGTGACATTTCAGCAGCAAATATCTGTGGAGACTCTGACTGTGAGAGTGATTGCCTTTTGCACAGTTTCCCAATAACCTTCTCTCTGTATAATATAAAGGAGTAGCAGTACTTTGAGAAGAGTTGTCCCAAGTGTGTGTCCACTATCATCACTCTCTCCTTTTTGGTACTACTCCTGGACATGCCCCCGTATGGGATAAGTTTTGGGGATAAGGAGCTTTGACTCCAAGCCAGTGAAAAAGAGACCTTTCTCATGATGGAAACGCTAAGATGGCTTACAATAGCGTTTTTTCAGACACAGGAGATATGATAGGGCTGGTAAGATCAGAAAGCAGCATTTTGATAGCAACAAAAATAGAAAAAAAATGACCCTCAAAGTCCAGGGTTCAGCAAATGAAAATAAATGTTTAATTTTCAAAAATAATGCTAGTATAGTAGAACTCATTCCACATGTACTGAAAGATCAATCAATGAGTGGTATTTATTGAGAGCTTAATATGTATAGGGCACAGCAGATTTAGTGGACATTTTCCCTGCTATAATGATGTTACAGTCTCAAGAAGCCTTAAGCACTCCTGATAATTCATTCTGCTTCTTCCTTGAGCTCTGATGCAGGTTGCTGAGATCTCAGTCCCCAGTGGACATTATCACCTCAAAGTGTTTTACCAAACAGCTTCAAATATGCAGCTCTACTAGACGTATTCAAGTGCCTGGACTCAATTCAGGCTTGTATCAAAATCACTGTAAGCGTAGCTTTTGTTTTGGAGAGACAAACATGTGGACATTTATTTTTTATCATGTGAATAACTGCTCAGAAGCAGCACAGTCTAGTGGCAAGATCATGGCCTTGGGAGTCAGAGGACATGAGTTCTAATCCCAATCCTGCCACTTGACTGCTGTGTGACCTTGGGCAAGTCACTTCCCTTCTCTTTGCCTCAGTTTCCTTATCTATAAAATGAGGATTAGATACGATTCTCCCATAGATTTTGAGCCTCATGTGGGACAACCTGATTATCTTGCATCTCTTCATGAACATAGTTCAGTGACTGGCACATAATAAGTATTTAACAAATAGAAAACTGACTATTCCAATTATCATTATAAAAATATCATTATAATAATAATTTTTATTATTTTGAATGAACATTTTGATCCACAGACAAAAATTAGCCATTGGATATTTTGGAGGGAAGTAGAGTTTATGGAAAGTAAAGTGTGACAAAAAATTGATACAGAGATAGAAAACCCAACCCAGGCAGACTGCCCCTTCTACCCTTAGATAATCCCCTTCCACCCTTAGATAATCGCCTTCCCTCTTTCTCTCCTTCTTCCTTTCTATTTCTTTGCTTCTCTTTTCCCTCTCTCTAGCACTTTCTCTCTTTGCATATTTGTATCATTTTGCTTGTTTAAACCTAAGACAACCAATTATTAACAAAAATATGGATGTATGAATTAACCTATATTTTATAAGTAACAGGTCAATGCTTAACAATTTTCAGTGCTGTATCATAATTTATAGCAACCTAAAGTTTTATTTAATGTGAGCCTGCAGCATTACCATACACACACAGAGTTCATCTGTCTTTATTGTGCTTAAAACCAGCAGCTTAACTATATTCACCAGCACCTGCTGGAGTAGAAAATGGCAAGCCTTGTCAGAATAGGCCAATTATTTTAGCATTATGAATTGGTTCAGGAAACAGATCATGTACAGCAATTATATTTCTAAAATATCCACAGTATTGTTCTGTGGTTTCATGGTGGTCAATTTATATTCATGGATATTGCTATCTTTCTAACACTGTGATGAACTTATAAGTGCCATCTGACAAAAATGCAGTCAACTGCATTTACTTGCTAGAATATTTTGTGTCCTGATAAGCTCTGAGCCAAAGATAGCAACTCCTTTTGTTCCAATGAAAACTCTTCATATAAACTTCATAGAAGCAGCATGGCTTACTGGATAGAGTATGGCCCTGGGAGTCAGAAGACTATGGGTTTCTTATCCTAGCTCTGGAACTTGTCTGCTGTGTAACCTTGAGCAAGTTGCTTCATTTTTCTGTGTCTGTTACCCATTTGTAAAAAGAAGGTTGAGATGTGAGCCCCAAATGGGAAGGGACTGTGTCCAACTTCTATCCACCGTAGTACTTTGTACAGTGCCTGGCACATAGTAAGCACTTAACAAATACCATAAAATTATTATATTATTATTATAAGACTCTCTGTTTAAATTAGAATTTAGAGGTTGAGTATGATGATATTCAACAGACATTTGCCTCATAAGTTGCAAAGAATGAGCAATTTTCTTCCTGAGAACTGTTGGACTATCATGGAAGAACTATCACATTCTTCCATCATAGATTCCTATTCTTCCCCCTTTCAAGACATGTACAAATGGCAATTTTCTGTTTTAATGTCAAAATAACTCTATTATCCTTGTCCTCTATGTTTTTATTTTCACTGTTATTTCAGATTCTGTAATGATAGGATGGCATTAATATTTTACAAAAAGGACAGAACAATACTTGGAAGCATAAACAGACCAATTACAATGGTGGATACAGACAGGAAAAAGAGCACTTCGGTCTTCTCCAACAACCCCAGTGTTGTAAATCTTGGAGCTCGGATAACTAAAAAAAGACCCATCATATTTTTACTCACAAACGGAAATAAAGGCCTTAGGCTCTTATCAGCTAATCCTAAGGGAGTCAGAGTGCTCATAGAAATGTTTGCGTCCCCAAAACCATGGCATTTGACTCAATTGTTAGTTTGAAGTCTCATACTGTGTGGGGAGAGGGGGAGGTATGGGAGCTCTCAGAAACTTCAGCTTACCAGCTACAGTATTAAGGTTCCTGGAAATATAAATGTATAAGAAGTATAAAAAATGTATTTGCAATCTTTCTGTTTTGTTGGTTGCCACCTCATTTTTAAAAATGATATCACAATTTTGTCCTAGTAAGAAAAAAACATTACCAACGTCTCTCACAAAGGTCACCTTAAAATCTTCTAGAGAAATTAAGACATTTTAATTTGGATTTTTACATAGTGTCATCACTGATATTGTTGAAATTGTCTCTGAAATGTAGATAACATTAACACTTTTTCCTCTTCCTGTCTTGTTTCTTACAGTCTCTCATTTTCCATAAAATCTTCAGCTATAACTAGAGTGCGATTAATTTTATTATTTCTCACTTTATGATTCCTTGATGAAACTTTGATGAAATTAACAATGATAGTGCTATTGAAAACTCCCAGTGACTCAGAGTGCAATTTAGAAAAATATATTAGTTTTTCTTCATTTTAAGGACTCTATCTGTTGGGAGAATACTTGGCCAACACAAATGAAAATAAGCATGCTTATAATTTCATTGAAACCCCAGGGAGAGAAAGAAAATCAACAAATGGGAGAGTTCATCATTATGGATGTCATTTCTTCAACATCTTTTAAATGTATCTATCCAGAGATTGATGTGCAAATTTAATGAGCAATCTGCTCTTATACTGAATGTGCATAATGTTATTTTGTAAAACTGCAACATTTGAGAAGTGAAATTCATACTTTGGAAATTCTATTGATTGATTAAAATTAGATTAAACTACTATCTTCTTTAAGGATAAGATAAATGACAGAACTGCAAAATGCAAACTGAAATCTATATGAAGCATCACTGGCCATTTGATCCTGTCAAAAAAACCTCAAATTCCCCTAATTAAAGGAATATGCCAATGAATGCACTTTTATAACATTTGCAGAAGGCTAGAATGTTGGCAAACTATCTTGTCTTCTGAATGTCAGACATTTATTTGGCAAGCATTAAATATAATGATGGTTATATTGTTTTACTGCTTACAGCTATAAATGTTATCTTGTTTCTTCTGAATTGCTACTTAGCTAACTGACATGTGTTAAGAAATCATTTCTGCTTGACTAGCCTGGAGAAATGCAAAGGAAGAATGGAAGTCAATTTATGTAATTTGAGCAAAACTCAGTTTGAAGGGATTCTGTGGTCAATAGGATTTGGACTGACTGTTTATTTCCTTTGGTGCTTCAAATTCTCTCTCAAATTTCAGAGAGATAATTGATAGCACTAACAAATGGAATCTGTTAAAATGATTCCCTTTTTCAGTAAAAGAATATTATATCTTAGAAACAGATTCAAACCAGATTCATGATTGAATGATGGGAGGTAGTCCAGCTGAGAGCAGCCTTACTGAAAAACTAGAAACACTGTTGGTTTAATTTAGATTTTATCAAGTCCCAGTGGAAAAAAAATGTAAATATATATTCTTAAGAGAACAAATTGGTATTTTCTTCCTGCTTTATTCTTTTGGCAGCTTTGCATCACCTTTGCAGAAGTAATGCATTTTCTCATGGGAGAACAGTTGAACAAATAAGCTCATGCTAACCTGACTTAGTTTGAAATCATTACTGGCGGAACTCTTTTTAACAAGTGAGTCCAGGTTAATAGTAGTAGTAGTGGTAGAAGGAGTATTTATTGTGCACTCACTTGGTTCAGAAATACAGAATGAAGAAGCGATGCATTTCTTAAGCACAAGAAGTTGGCACTCTAGTGGGGGAGACAAACAGGAAAATATGTGCAACTATGTGATCCAAATAGGTAAGTACACACGTGTACAAGACTGCGAAGAAGGCTAGGCATTACCTAGATAACACATCCTCATATATTTCTTACTTCAGTTGAACCTAAATGTCTTCTGTTTGTGTGACAAAGTATCATAACTCCCCTTCAAATTTCCAAACTACGAGTTAATCTCCTATTTATCCTGAAACATAGCCCAATACCATTTGTAAAGCACTATCTTCCTTCTCTGGCAGAGATTCAATTAATATCATGATAATAGGATATCAGTTGCATTTTTTAGTTGAAAAATAGGATAACTAATTATTTGGATCATCTGGGACACTGGTACATTCGGTTATACTTATTTATTATGTTTTCTGTCTTCCAGGGAAAAGTTATAATGAATAAATTAAGGAGGATTTATGATGTGGGATGACCCCAACAAATTCTTCCAAAGACTTTTTTCACCTGCATGGAGTTATCAAATACCTTGGATCTCCATCCAGATCTACAATTCAGATAAATACCTATTATTCTCAGTGGATGGAGGACTTTACGAACAGATTTATGTTGTTTATTTTAGTGATGTCAATGATCTACCAAATGGCAAACATTAACTTGATTTCAGAAAGTCAGTGTTTCTCAGTCATCATAATTAAGCAGCACTACTTATAGCTAAAATATTTCTATCATCTTCAGCTATTCACAAAATTTTACCTTCTTAACAGGAAGAACAATATTAAGTTGGGTTTCCTCTCCAGGCAGAAAGCTTACAGTACCCAGTGCTGTGATACAAACCCCAAGGGAGCACTTTAAGTATTGAATGTATGAGTGAACAAATGAACTGCCATTAACCCAGAGAGAAATGGAGTGACCCTTCCAAGGGTGTGTCAAGTAGAGAGAACTATTACATCAGCAAACTTGACTGGAGCAGGTTTACATAGAACTTATATGCCTATATGCTGTCACACTATGAAACTTCATTAGGAAGTATGTCCAAAATTGCATTAAGGATTGTGCCGACATCTGGGACTAGGTAATAAGTCAACTGTGTGATCAGTAGTATGCGGTAATAATCTCCTGACTGATCATCAGAAAACCAAGCCCAATCTGTCTGGCAACATTAAATGAGAAGTTAGTACTCTGAGGGTCAAGTATATAGGTTGCATTAGTTCTAATTTCCTTGAATGTAATAAGATTAGTCAAAAGTTCCTATCAAATCAATTGACAGATCAGTGGTATTTATTGAGTATTCACTGAGTGCAAAGACTATACTAAGCACCTTGAAGAGTAAAACAGAACCAAAAGTCTTATTTCTTGCCTTTAAGTTGTGGAAGTTGTGGAAAGAGAGAGAGCTCCATCACACGTTTGTGGTAGCCACAGTAGAAGCAAGGAAATAGCTGGAAGAGACCAAGATTGAGATAAATTGGAGAAGAAATGAAGAACATAGCTCAAGGGGCCTAATGACCTCTCCAGGACCCATCTAGTATCCCAGATCAATGGTCCTCCTATTTTCTTGTCACTTCTTCCTCATGCTACCTAGGGCTGATTATCTGCCAGGTCAGTTGGTTCCAAATGCTATCAGCCATTTTTCCACCAACCTGTTCCAGTCCACTCTTCTGGCCCTGTCTTAGGTACCACACGTATTGATTTGTCTGTAGAGGCTCCTGATTTGTATGTATTTTTTCTATAATGCATATTTTCAGTATGTATTTATTAAGCATTAATACAAATCAATATTCCTTAAATGCATTTTTAATATGCACTTAGGATAAAATGCAATGGAAAAATCAGGGAAAAGTATTCCCACAGTGCATGAATCTCTGGACAGATCACTATGCAGTGTCAGGAAAAATAGTTGTGGGTACGTGGGCCACTTCATTCAAGGTGTAAGTAGTACCTCAGTATCAGTTTTATTGAACTTGCCTTCCTGATAAGTCCTCAACATTCTTGCTGCCTTAATGTAAAATATAGATAGAAATAATTCAATTAAAATAGCCAAAAAGTGGATACTGTCATTTGAGTGTATAAATATACTAAATATAAATATAACTGGAGGTTATAAAGGCTCCGTGATTGCATGTGCTACCATCTTTTGTATTAATCCTCCTTAAATTTTTTAGAATAATATTGCTATAAATTATATGACTCTATTTTCCTTTCTCTTAATGCATCTTACTGACTGTACCTAATCAGCTCAAGTGAAATGGATATATGACAGATCATCTAGTTAATTTGCACCATCCTTATCATTTCAGTCCAAACAAATCAAGTTAGGTTAAATAGACCTAGAAACTGCAGCTATTGGGAGTTAGAGAACCCCAGTTCCAATTACAGCTCTTGCACCTGCCAGCGGTATGACCTTGGGTCACTTAACTTCTCTTGACTTCAGGTTTCTCATCTGTAAATGAGAACTTTCATATCTGTTATGCAATCCTACTTAGATTGCAAGTCCTATTTGAGCTAGGAACTGTGTCTGATCTGACTATCATGTACCTATTCAGCATTAAGTACAGTGCTTTGTATGTGGTAAGCTCTTAACAAATACCACTGTCATTATTATGATTATTGTTATCATTGTCTATTACTGCCAACTTTTACTAACATTTGTTAGGAATATTTCATTAATGGAAAAAAGATAACTGCGTGGTCAGGTCATAGCCATATGCTTCCACATTACACTCTTTAAACATATCTTCAATTTTACAGAAGACTGCTAGAGCCTTGCTGTCAAAGTTTTCTTTTTTCTAGCTTAGCTGACACTAATGTAAATAATAATGATAATAACAATGGTATTTGTTAAGTGCTTACTATATAGTGAACACTGTTCCAAGCACTGGGGTAGATACAGGGTAATCAAGTTTATCACCTGAGGCTCACAGTCTTAATCTCCATTTTACAGATGAGGTAACAGAGGCACTGAGAAGTCAAGCGACTTGCCCAAAGTCACACGGCTGACAGGTGGCAGAGCTAGGATTAGAATAATAATAATAATTAATAATAATTATGGGGTTTTTTAGTGTTTACTATGTGACAAGCACTGTTCTAAGTGCTGGGGGAGATAGAAGTTAATCAGGCAGTGACAAGCGACAAAGCTGGGATTAGAACCCATGACCTCTGACTCCTAAGCCCGGGCTCTAATCTTTTTTTTCAGAATGGTAAAGTTGAACGCAATAGTTTTGTTTCATTTATTTCGTTGTAGTAAGTGATGAAATTGTTGGTAGTAGCTTACCCTCTCCATCTGAAATAATTGAGAACCTTCACATTTTAAAATTCACCCGCTTTTAAAACAGAAACCTGTAAAATGAATTTCATATTGAGGACAACATGTTCTGAAGTGTATGTGAATAAGAAAATCAATCTAATGTTTTCCAGCTTTTTTGACCAAATAGAGCAATGAATGCTGATGAATGTTCACTCTGTGCTGCTGATTTATGAAGGTAAGGGCAGAACTCAAATGATTCTATTTCTTGCTCCCTATATTGCTTTGTCACCCATTGAAAACCAATGGTATTTTAAAGTAGTGTTGACTAAGTTCTTAAAGGTTCAACATGCTAACAGAACACTCCAGATTTATATCCAATTTCCTTTTTAAATTGAAAACGATTAGCTATAGAGTTTGGATTGGTGCCAACATTTATTATGTTCTTGAAAATTCCAGTCTTTTCATTGATGAAATTAAATTTGACTTTCTGTTCCATTCCTGGCATAAATGCCTAATACAAATCATCCACTGCACCTCAGATAGACACTTCAGAAGAATATTTTGTTATTCATTTTTCCTGATTAACCAGTGATACTCAATTTCCTCATGAAACTAAAATATGGCTGTATTTGAAAACATAAGACTAACTATAAAGAGCTAAAGTTTTATGATAATAATACTCTCCCAGTATTTTACAAAAGGCAAAGATTAAATAAACCTTTTTCATGCTAAAAATACTGTAGGGTAGGGGATAGGAATGAAAAGGTTACACCAACATTTATGGATCAGAAGATCAGGGTATAGAAAGGCATAATGTATAACGTTTTACAAGTATATTTCAATTGGTGAAGAACATTGCAATCTCTTTAGCTAAATATTAGCTCACTGGTAGTGATTGTAACAGCACTGATTAAATGTTAACTGGCTGAAGTGCACTGTACTAAGCACATGGGAAGTTATTAAACAACGTAGTGACAAATTTCCTTGCCCACAAGCTCCCATATTCTAATGGGAAGATAGAAAATGAAAATACAAATAAAAGGAAGTAATATAATGTACAAATAAATAGCATGAATACATCTGTTGCTGAGGAGGGTAATGAGTGAGGTAATATTTCAGTAGAGCTTTGAATTTGGGGAGACCTATGGTCTGTCAGGTTTGGGAAGCCCCAAGAATGAAAGAACACACTGAGGGATAGAGGTGGGAGAATAGAAAGAAATGCAGTTAGAAGATTAGTCTGTTTAAGAAACAGATAAAATATATCTATGTATATATTAATATGTATTTATATGTATATTTATACATATATTTATAGAGCTAGAAATGATTGTAAGCTCACTGTGGCTGGGGAATGTGTCTGTTATAATGTTGTACTGAACTCTCCCGAGTGGTTAGTACAGTGCTCTGCTCTCGGTAAGCTCTCAATAAATACGATTAATTGTTTGGCGCCACTAACTTATGGATGATGCATTGAATGTAATGCAATGCATTAGCCATAGATTTAATATTTACAAGTATACAAACATGGGAAAGAGTCTATTTCATTATTCCTTTCAATTCATTATTAATTAGCTTTTGATTTACTAGTGTTTGCAAGAATATACTTGTGCCAGGCAGAACTCTAAAGCATTTTCATTACAAAATTTAATTGTGTTGTCACTGAAATAAGTATTGTCCATGATCCAGAGATAGAATAAGAATTAAAGAAATGATTATATCCAATTTTATTCAGCATCATCAAAAGACATGCAATAACAAATGGCACAACATCAGCAAAAGCGATGTTCTGAAACAGAGTCAGCTCCCCAGGATGGAGTAAATCTCACGTCAGTACAGGTTTCTGAAAGGTACACATGTGATGGTCAATCAGTGGTATTTATTGAGCACTGATTTTGTGCAGAGCATTATACTAAGTGCTTTGGAGAATACAATACAGTAGAGTTGGTAGATGTGATTCCTGCCCAAAGGGATCTTCTATCTGTATAAATGAGAGGGAGTACTTTATTAAGCACTTGATAGAGTGCTGTACAGTAAAGTTTGTAGACACAAACCTGGCCAACTAGGAGTTTGCAATCTAGATGGGGAGACAGGCATTGAAATAAATTATAGCAAGTGGAAAAGGAATTTCAGATAAAGGGAAAGGATAAAGAATACCATTTCATACATGTCAGGGTATGCAGTAAGTACTGAGGTTGGGTAAATATCAAGTGCTTAAAGGGTGCAGATCCAAGGAAATAGATGATGCAGAAGAGAGAGGGAGTCAGGAAAATGCAAGCTCCACTGGGCATGGCCTCTTAGAAGAGATTAGATTTTAAAATGGCTTTGAAGCTAAGGAGAGTGGTGATCTGTCACATTGTCTACTGGTCTAAACCCATTAGTTCCAGTAAGGATTTAGCTCTACTTGTCAACAATGCAGATAGGAGTGTCACGCACCAAAAGGTCAAGGAGGATTAGTATAGAGTGTAGTTCATTGTGAATCCTATGAATAAATTTTCTGAATTATAACTAGGCATTCCAAGTCCTACCCCAGCCAGTCAGTTTAGCACAGTAAGCACATTGTCAATCAGAAGGATAGGATTTCTACTGAGATTTCATACCAGAACTGGACATCTCAAATCTACTAGCCAACTGATGATGGCTCCTTAGGTCACTCCATTAGCTTTCTCCAGCTAATTTTTACTCTAAATATTTACTATATTAAATATTTACTCTAAATGATATATATACATATATATATATATATCATCAATGGTATTTAATGGATGCTTACTATGTGTAGAGCCCTGTACTAAGCACTTGGGAGAGTACAATGCAACATAGTTGGCAGACAGGTTCCCTGCCTGCAATGAGTTTACAGTCTAGACATTCATAAAAATAGGTAAAACAATATATAATTTATGGATATACACAAAAATGCTATGGGGTTGAATGTGGGGCACATATCAAATGCCTGAGGTCACAGATTTAAGTGCATAAACAACACAGAAGGGAGAGAGAGCTTGGAAAAGGAGGGCTTAGTTGGGGAAGGACTCTTTAACTTTAAAAAGGCTTTGAAGGTGAAGAGAGTGGTGGTTGGAGTGGGGAGGGAGTTCCCATATTACCTGTGGACAGGTCTAACTAAACATAGCATGGCTAATTTTGATCCTAGTTTGTGGTATTGTAAATTCTGAAATAGTGTAAGTATGAGGGAAGGGATCATCTCCAGTTCTTCTATTGTACTCTCCCAAGTACTTAGTATAGTGCTCTGCACACAGTAAGTGCTCAGTAAATGCAATTGCAACAGGAAGCAATGTCCAGTTGAATAATATGTATACAAAAATTCTGAGGTTGGGCTATAAATAAGCACATAAGTGCAAGCTTGTTATGGGCAGGGATCATGACTGCTAATTCCATTGTATTTCTCAAGAGCTTAGTTAAGTTTTCTGTACAGAGTAAGCACTCAATAAGTATGATTGATTAATTACTAGATATTGTTGGTGGGATTCTGGAATTAATCAGTAAAAGCTTGTTGGAGGAGCTGGGACTTTAATCAATCAATGTGATTCATTTATTGAGTGTTTATTATGTGTAGAGTATTGTACTAAATGCTTCGGAGAGTACACTACGATACACAAGGGCATTGATTGGTTGGGTAGGTCTGCAGTTTGCTGCCTCTGTGTAGTGAGGGAGTTCCAAATCAGGGGAAGAGCTTGGACAAGGGGACAAAAGGTAGCAGAGGTGCTAGGGTGGTACAGTTAGACTTTTAGCTTGGAAGGAGTGAAGACAGTGTGTTGGGGTGTAACAGGTGAAGGGAGTAAATATGTCATTAGAGTGAATTGATTGAGAGCTTTAAAGTTGAACATTAGGAGTTTGTGCTTGATTCTGAGGAATGCAGAAAACTGTCATCCAGATAGTTTACACATTAGATTGAACGCTGGTATTTTTTTTTGCACATATTGTTTTTTCAAAATATTGTCTTACCCACAGTGATGGAGTTTATCACCAGGTAATGCTGGGCTCAAAATATGAAACAAATAAAGAAAAATGTATTCAGGAATATAATTCTAGACAGTAATTGAAAAAGATGTCTTGCTTGAAACTACTGAAATACTGTTTTGTTTTAACTGAAGTGCAATACAAGGTATGCATTAGAATAGCAAAACATTTTTTATTATTTTCCTCATTGCAATTGATGAAAGTTTTCTGAAGCTGAAACAGAAAACTTTGAATCCTATATTTAAATTAAACAAGGGTCTGAATAATAGATTTACATACAGTGCATACTTTTAGTGAGGTTTAGCTAGGCAATTTAAGACATTTTAGATGGAGTTATTAGGTTATGAGTGCATGAACTGGACTCAGATTAAGGGTAATGAAATAAGCCTACTAAGAATAATGGTCCTTTCAGAAAAGAGTGCATCTAATCAGAGATGTTATGCACCACTGAGTTTTTGCACAGGGGGCTTACTATTTAATAGCTGTTTGGTGGCATTTGGAATTGGATGCAGTTATTAAACAATGTAAGATGCTAATTTGCTCCTTGGCAGGGGGAGGAGAGCAAGGCCTTTCACCGTTACCGATCTTCCAAATAATATGATGACTCTGAATTAATGAACAAATATGCACTTGTGTGTGTGTGTGTGTGTGTGTGTGTGTGTTCATATGCACATGCATACACACAGGCCAAACCGTTATTGCTATCAAAGTTTGTGCCATGTACACATATATAAAACCCAAAATATTGTCTTTAGGCTCTATTATATTCAAAATCACCTTTAACAACAACAAAAAAATTTGCTTCATTTTGATAACCTTAGGGATTACCTATATACCTCTTCAACTTCACTTCACATGAGGTTATTTGAATAGCTGTATTGGTGGATATCCAAATGTGAACTGTTGAATATAGGATATTTTCCATAGAAAACTTACCATTTTGGAATTTTATGCCCCCACATTGTTCTGTCCTAACAAGTCTATCCTCCTTGAAGACTCTATCACTTCTCTGGGAAATTTTGGTGTCATTTTTGGACTAATGCCTCCATCTTGTCCTCCTATCTCAAGGGGAAACTGGACAGGACATGTTGTTCATCATCAATCAATCATATTTACTGAGAGCTTATTGTGCTCAGAGCACTTTACTAAATACTTGGGAGAGAGTATGGTATAACAGAGTTGGTAGACATATTCCTTACCCACAGTGACCTTACAGGTCTGAGATGTGTGCAGCAGTAATATAGTGTTTTGCACAAAGTAAGCACTAAATACTATTTTTACAACTATGAGTGAAGGTTTATATGTCAAGGTGGAAAAAATATTTCTCTACAAATAATCACAAATGAGAATACAGATACTCAAACCTTCAAGTTCACACATTCACACAAAAAAATTGCAAGTACTTAAAAAGTTGTAGGGGTTTATTCAGTTAACCGAGTGGTATTTATTGACTGTACTTAGTTCTAAGCACTTGGGAGAATACAGCTTCTCTGTCCTCAAAAGGTCACAATCTTTAGGGGGAGAAATAGAAAAGTGATTTACAAATTGTGCACATAGTAGGATACATTGATATGAAGTAGGAGAACTTTAAATATATACGTGAAAATCAAATAAAAGATATATGTAAATAAAAAATGAAGGAAGGAAGAGTTTATGTATGTTTTTAAGCAGTGTTCCTTCCATAATTGTAGTTCTCAACAAGTATACTATCAGAATCAGGTGCTTTTCCCATTTTTGTCATGGCTCTGCTGCAGGGACTTTCCCACTAGTTGTGCCAAGTGCTGTGCGTTCATGAGTTGTAAGTATTTCTGTTTCAAAATCCCTCTATAATTGTAGAAGGTATGTTGAGAAAAATATTTCATGTTTTTGCCATCTCTTTAGGATTCCCTAGTCTGTATGATGCTGGAGTCATCCTCATTCTTCAATGATATTGGGAAGGCATCATCAGGTCCTATGTCACTGTGCAGTGAGGTTCTAAATATCTTGGTGGCTTGCAGAGCCTGGATCTCTCTCTTTTTTCTTCTTTTTTTTTTAAGTGGTACTTAAGTGCTTACTGTATTCAAGCACTGTTCTAAGCACTGTCTTGTCTTGTTTTATGCTGTCAACCCATCTCTGACCCACCTCGACTTCCTAGACATACCTCTCCCAGAACGCCCCACCTTTACCTGCAATCGTTCTGATAATGTATCAGAGTTTTCTTGGTAAAAATGTGGAAGTAGTTTTCCATTGTTTCCTTCTGCACAGTAAACTTGAGTCTCCACCTTCAAGTCTCTCCCATACCACTGCTTCCCTGCATAGGTGAGTTTTGACTGGTAGCAGATTGCTGTCCACTGCCCAAGCTAGGAATAGAATGGGTATACCTCTGCTTGACTCTCCCTCCCATAATCGAGATTGGGAGGGTACTGGAAGCTTTCCAGGTGCAATCCTGAAAGGAGAAGCACTGGGTAGATAAAGGGTAATCAAGTTGGACACAGTCCATTTCCACTTGGGGCTCACAGTCTTAATCCCCATTTTACATCTGAGGTAAATGAGGTAGAGAGAAGTGAAGTGACTTGCCCAAAGTCACACAGCAGACAAGTGGCAGAGCTGGGACTAGAACCCAGGTCATTCTGAATCCTAGGCCCAGGCTCTATCCATTGGGCCTCACTGCTTCACTTTTGCTTAGCTTTCCCACCACCTATAGCACATGTTCTTGTGCATAGTGTGAACCACAGTTACTAGACCACAGTTACTGAGTTTGCCACTCCCATGTATCCCAGTGACATTCTTTTCATGTCAGGGGAACTCAGTTTTTTTAATGGTATTTTTATAGTATTTATTAAGCATTTACTATGTGTCAAGCATTGTACTAAGCACTAGGGTGAATATAAAGATGGACACAGTGCAGGTAGGTCTCACATGGGGTTCACAGTCAATCCCCATTCTTTAGATGAGGTAGCTGAGACACAGAGAAGTTAAGTCACTTGCTCAAAGTCACACAGCAGGCAAGTTGCGGAACTGAGATTAGTAATCAGGTCTTCTGACTCTCAGACCCATGTAATTTCTACTAGGCCTTTAAGGTCACTCATGATAACTGCATATCTAGGTGGAGTAACCTGGAAGACATCTATTGCCTCTTTACTTGTTTTGATGCCTGGTCTTCCCCTGTCTAGAGAAGCAGCGTGGCTCAGTGGAAAGAGCACGGGCTTTGGAGTCAGAGGTCATGGGCTCGAATCCTGGCTCAGCCACTTGTCAGCTGTGTGACTTTGGGCAAGTCACTTAACTTCTCGGTGCCTCAGTTACCTCATCTGTAAAATGGGGATTAAGACTGTGAGCCCCACGTGGGACAATCTGATTCCCCTATGTCTACCCCAGCGCTAAGAACAGTGCTCAGCACATAGTAAGCGCTTAACAAATTCCAACATTATTAGACTCTGAGCCCACTGTGGGAAGGGATTGCCTCTATTTGTTGCTGAATTGTACTTTCCAAGCTCTCAGTACAGTGCTCTGCACAGAGTAAGCTCTCAATAAATATGATTGAATGAATGAATCTATAGTGTAGAGAAGTAGGGCTACCAAGAAATCAGTTAATCAATGAGTGCTTATTGTGTGCAGAACACTGTACTTAGTGCTTAGGAGAATACAATACTATTCATGGTTCACAGAATTCCCTGGAGCCTGGAGAAGTTTTTGGGTCCAACCTAGAAGATTGGGTTTGTTTTCAAGACTATATATTAACTGGAATCGTACAGAGTCTCAATACTCTTCTAGACTGTTGTGAATTTCCTTAGTTGGGCTAGGTTGGAACTGAGCCAGTAATAATAATGACAGTAATGATAATAAAATATAACAATAATAAAATGGTGTTGGTTATGCACTCACTGTTTGCCAGAAACTGTTCTAAGTGTTGGAGTAGATACAAAATAATTGGGTTGGACACCATCCCTGACCCACATAGGGCTCACAGTCTTAATCCTCATTTTACAGAAGAGAAAATTGAGGCACAGAGAAATTAAGTGTCTTTGTCAAGACCACACAGCAGATAAGTAGCAGAGCTGGGATTATAACCCAGATTCCTCTGACTCCCAGACCCATGCTGTATCCCCTAGGCCACACTGCTTCTCTTTGGATCCAGTCTTTGGAGAATAGTGACAAATTATTAGTTCTTACACATTAGTCTGGATTTAATGTTGGATTTAATGTAACAAGGGCAAAATCCAAAAATAAGTACTCTAAAGAGGTCAGTGTTTAGAAAATACCTATTTCACTTAAAAATGCTAGACTGGAGATGAGAATGTGAAAATATTTTATGATGTCTGGGGATTATCAGATATGGGCCCAGAAAGGCAAAATGATGAAGAATCCATCAATAATTTAAGTATTTGGGATTTGGCAAAGAGGGTAGAACTGGGAAAAAGGTGACAACTAAGGAAAAATTATTATTAAAACAGAAGAAAATGCCATTGAATGTAAGATGAAATAATTTTAAATGCTATTCAAAAGCTTGTTATTTCCAGACATTGTCTAAGCACTGTTAGATACAAGCTAATCAGGTGGACACAGTCCATGTCCCACGTGAGGCTTATAGACTTAATCACTATTTTACAGATGTGGCAATTGGGGCAGAGAAGTTAAGTGACTTCCCCAAGGTCACACAGCAGACAAATGGCAAAACCAGAATTAAAATCCAGGTTTTTCTGACTCCCAAACCTGTGCTCTACCCATTAGGGCATGCTGCTTCTCTAAATCATTCTATTAATGATTGTTATTATTATTACTAATTGCTAATAATAGTAATTACTACTATTACTAATAATAAAGATAAGGTAAGAAATCATGAGTTTTAATAAAACACTGTTTACTTAGTTGGGTATTCTTTAAAAGAATGGGAGAAAATACTTAAGATGATGCGGCTTGTTATTCATTCATTCAGTCTTATCTATTGAGTGCTTACTGTGTGAAGAGGACTGTACTAAGAGCTTGGAAAGTACAGTACAGCAATACAGCGAGATAATTCCTGCCCACAATGAGCTCACAGTCTAGAGGTGGGAAGACAGGCATCAAAACAAACATCAATATAAATGAATGCAATTATATATGTGTATAAATTTATATATATATATATATATATATATATATATACATAAGTACTGTGGGGAGGGGAGATGGGGGAAGAGCAAAGAGAGCAAATTGAGGTGATGCAGAGGGAGGGTGATCTGAGGAAAGGGGAGCTTAGTCTAAGAAGGCCTCTTTGATGAGGTGCACTTTCAGTAAGGCTTTGAAGGGGGAAGAATGATAATTTGCCAGATTTGAGGAGGGAGGGCATTCCAGGCCAGAGTTAGGATGTGGTCTAGGAATCAGCGGCAAGACAGGTGAGATAAAGGCTCAAGAGAAGGTTAACACCAGAGGATTGGCGCATTCAGGCTGGGATGTACAAGGAGAGAAGGCAGGTGAGATAAGAAGGGGCAAGGTGATGGAGAGCTTTGAAGCCAATAGTTAGGAGTTTTTGTTTGATACGGAGATTTATAGGCAACCATTGGAAATTTTTGAGGAAGGGGGTTCCATGCCCTGAATGTTTCTGTGGAAAGATAATCCAGGCATTGGAGTGAGGTATGGGCTGAAGTGAGGAGAGGCAGGGGGTTGGGAGTTCAGAAAGACTAATGCAGTAACCCATTAGGGATAGGATGAGCAGTTGTACTATAGTAGCAGTTTGAAAGGAGAGGAAAGGGCAGATTTTGGTGATGCTGTGAAGGTAAGACCAGCAAGATTTGGTGACAGATTGGATATGTGGGGTGAATGAGAAAGCGGAATCAAGGATGACGGGATGGATAGTTGTGCCATCTACAGTGATGGGAAAGTTTGGGAGAGGACAGGGTTTGGGAGGGAAGATAAGGAGCTCTGTCTTGGACATGTTGAGTTTGAGGTGGAGGGAGGACATCCAAGTAGAAATGTCCTGAAGACAGGAGGAGATGTGAACCTGGAGGGAGGGAGGGAGGGAGGGAAGGGGAACAGGGGAGGAGATATAGATTTGGGTATATAGAGATGATAGTTAAAGCAGTGGGGGAGAATCACTTCTCCAAGGGAGTGAATGTAGATGGAGAATAGAAGGGGTCCAAGAACTAAGCCTTGAGGGATCCCTACAGTTAGTGGTTGGGAGGAGGAGGAGGAGGAGGAGGAGCCCATGAATGAATGGCCAGAGAGATAAGCGGAGAACCAGGAAAGGACGGAGTCAATGTAGCCAAGGTTGGATAACGTATTGAGAAGAGGATGGTCCACAATGTTAAAGGCAGCTGAGATGTTAGGTAGATTAGGATGGAGTAGGAGCCATTGGATTTGGCAAGAAGGAGATCATTGGTGACTTTTGAGAAGGCAGTTTCAGTGGAGTGAATGGGTTGGAAATCAGATTGGAGGGAATCCAGGAAAGAGTTGGAGGAGAGGAATTGGAGGCAGCGAGTGTAGATGACTCACTCAGGGAGTTTGGAGAGGAAGGTTAGGAGGGAGATGGGGTGAGGTGGGAGCAGGAGACCTTAGGAGGGAGTTAAATGTCTGAAAGATCTGATGAGGGTGATGGGCATGGGTGTCAATAAGAGAAGAGAAATAGTTTTGCTGGGAAGAGTTAGGGCAAGAAAGGATAAACTTGAAGTGGACAAGGCCAGCCTGATGTTTACATTCCGCCCAGCAGCATTCAGCGGCTTGAGCATAGGAGCAAAGGAGGCAGACAGTGCAGGTGATCCAGGGCTGTAGGTTAGTGGTGAGAGAGAGAGACAAAGGGATAAGGGAGTGAGTGAATTGAGTTGAGAGGGTGGTGTTGAAGTGGTGTTACAGATTCTTTCTGAAAAGAACTAGTTACTAAGTCTTCAAAATGTGTTACTAAAGTCTTAGAACTGATATAAAGCACTAACAGTTGAATATCTCTACATTGCATGCTATTTCCTTCACACATTTTTAATTTAGAAATTCCTGTTTTATGGAATTAATGACCATTTGGAAGTGATTATCTTAATATGTATGGAAGCAAGTAGAAAAGTGTTTTGCAAATGTTATTTCCTTACTACCACTGTGAGGACTAATTACCTATCAGGCACACGGTTTGACTATTATAAGAGTTTGTTAGCATAACTCTCTTCCAGTGTGCAAAAGAAAAAGAATCATTTATGTAATTTTAAGGTAAAATACCTAGTTATATCACATGTTAAAAATGATACTATGTCTATTTCAAGAAAATATCACACAATTTCCAAGATGCCACAGAAAGAGCCCTGTTCCTTCAGCACAGGGATTAATGGTCTCTCCTGAACCTAGTACTTTGCTACTTCTTGTTATACTATCTCACAGAGATCCTTGAGGGCAGGGATAAAGTCTACCAAACTGGTTGCATTATATTCTTCCAAATATTTAGTTCAGTGCTCTGCATATGTAAGCAATCAATAAATACTACTGATTACCTATTACCAGTCATGGCATCTGTTTTTTTGTACTACCTGCCCCCTACCCTGCTGAAATTGGTCCATTGATAATCCTGTATTGTCTTCCATCTGCTTTAATCTCTGCCTTTTGGACCAACCCACTTAACTATAGCCTGCCCTGCCCACAGCAATCTCTTTAGGTCCTGGATTGCTCTTGGTTGGCCCTGCCTTTCAGCTCGGCCAATGAGCTCCACTCATTATCTCACCTTCCACCTCCTGCTGACCCTGGAGAAATGTACCCTTTCTTTGGACACCTCAACAGCAGAAGGCAACAGTCCAATCTGGCATACAGCAATCAGGAATAGTGCAACTCTGGAAAAAATATCATAGCAAAAGGCAAAATCAAAAGGGGTACTAAGCAATGCCAATGAATAGCATAGGTTAGTATGGCTTTTTCATGGTACAGTGAAGAAAGGAATGTGAGTTTTGCATTGCTGATTTATCATACATTTGAATATACGGATAAAAAGATAAAGTCAGTAGCATCTTCCTCAAAGTTGAAGGATGGCCCTACTGAAAGCTCACCTCCTCCAGGAGGCCTTCCCAGTCTGAGCTTGCCTGCTCATCCTCCCCTCCCCAACGCCCCTAATTCCTCCCACTGCTCTATCCCATTCCCTGCCCTGCCACAACACTTGTGTATATTTGTACATATTTATTATTCGATTTATTTTATGAATGATGTGTATATATCTATAATTCTGTTTATCTATTTTGATGCTATTGATGCCTGTCTACTTGTTCTGTTTTGTTGTCTGTCCCCTTCTAGATTGTGAGTCCGTTACTGGGTTGGGATTGTCTCTATCTGTTGCCTAATTGTACTTTCCAAGCGCTTAGTACAATGCTCTGCACATAGTAAGTGCTCAATAAATCCAGTTGAATGAATGAATCAGTGAAGATTTCATTTGAAAAAGCGAAAGTATTTCATAGGCTTATTTTGAAGACCATTCAAAAAACTAAATTTTTAAGCCAAAGTGGTCTTTGGAAGACCAAATGACTTGACTTAAATTATCATATTTTGGACACATAATTAGGAGAACTAATTTTCTGGAGAAAGCACTGATGCTAGGAAAAGTCCAGGGAAAACGTCGAAGAGGCAGACCAGCAGCTAAGTGGATAAAGACCATAACAACGATAACGAAAGAACTGTTAGAAAGGTTGCAGATAATGGCAGAGGACGTGTCATTCTGGAGAAGGTATATCTATGGAGATGCTGTGAACTGGAAATGACTAAATGGTACTTAATAATAGTAAGGTTTTCAGATTTATTACTTTTTAAAAAATTAAGATCACAAAGGAATCAATATTATAAAAGCAATTGTTCCTTTTACACAGCAAAAGAGATGTGGGGAGATCTGAGTTAAGGAGAACTGTTTCCTGGGCAATAATCTCTTTTATCATCTATTGTAGTATCAATCTATGGTATTTATTGAGCATATAAAGTGTGCAGAGCACTGCACTAAACATTCGGGAGAGTACAATACAACAGAGTTACTAGACACATTCCCTGCCCACAGCAAACTTATAGTTTAGAAATGAATGAATCGTTCCTCTCTACAATGAAGATGTGTTTTATGAACTGTCAGGTGAAAGGACTTGGGGAAAAGGATTTTGAAATCTATGTGTCAGAAAGTTTCCTCTTTCTTCAGGGTCACATCTTTTCTTTACTTGTACCTTAGAGTGCATCTTTCATGTTGGTTGAATTTCAACATGAAAAGTTTTTAGCACTACGTTTTGGATGAAAAACTCTCCTAACGTAAGGGACCAGCTGTTAGTGGGAAGAGAAAAGAAGGACAAGCGTTTAACAATTAATATGACATTCTCATCAAAGTTTAATGAAACACACAAAGGAAATGATGAACATTTTAAAATCAATTCAGTTATTCAAGAAACCGTTATTCATTATGTGTGTTAGGCAGACACTCCTTCATGAAGCCTGGCTTTGAACCATTCCACTATTTCTCTACCACACAAGTTAAATAGGGGTTAAGTAAAAGGAAACACTAACAGGTCAGATGTGCTTGTTGATAGTATCCTTAGTACAGGATTTGGTGGGAGTTGAAATAAAATAAGGTTCCTGAACTATATCACTGATCCCTAACCTTATCTTCACTGAAAAGGATAACTAAATACTGACAACATATGCCTGTAGATCCTATTTTGCTAAAAACCGCATTACTCGGGATTCAGGTTTTAGAAACAACCTCAAACTGCTTTAAGAAAATGTTTGGTACATGTTATTGTAGTGGAGACATCATGCCAATTCCCTCTGCCTAAATGACTATGTAGTTATTGATAGAGGTGCAGTAACTCTTTCAGACCCCTCGGAAATCATTTAAAATATTAAGATTATCAGGACAGATTTAATCAATCAGTGGTATGTATTGACTGCTATTGTGCTCTTAGGAAAGTACACTATAAAAGTTGTTAGACACATTCACCACCCACTAAAGGCTTACAGTCTACAGAGGTGGAAAAAGTCATTAAAATGAATTATAGAAGGAATGTAAATGAAAGGCAAGCCTTCCAGAGAAGTGCAAAATCTTCACCAGCCTGCCCACCTCAAGATCATATCAAAACATTACCAGCGGTTTTTAAAATTTTTCTTCCAAATACCTCCTCTTTTTCCCTGTGTAGAGGACTGATGGAAATGGACAAGATTTGGTTTTCCATCTGAATAGTGTGTAAGCACTGTATCTACCAGTGTGCTAGTGGATAGAGACCCAACCTTTGCTTTCCTGTACTGGAAGCCACTCACAATCAATCATTAAATCAATGGTAATAATAATAATCCTAATTATGGTATTTGTTAAATGCTTACCATTTGCCACACACTGTTCTGAGCACTGGGTAGATTCAAGATAATCAGGTTGTCCCACGTGGGGCTCACAGTCTTAATCCCCATTTTACAGATGAGTAACTGAGGCACAGCAAAGTTAAGTGGCTTGTCCAAGGTCACCCAGTAGACAAGAGGGCTTAATGTGCAAAGTACTAAGCACTTGGGAGAATGCAATGCAACAGAATTGGTAGAAACATTCCCTGCCCCCAGTAAGCCTACAGTCTAGAGGGGAATATCCACATAAGTGCTGTGGGGATGAGTTCCCCTCTCAGACCCATAGACTGTAAGGCCATTACAGTGTGTGCTGGTGTGTGTCTTACCTTGACAATTCATGCAGTTCGCTTCCTGCTCATGATCAGATTCACTGCCACAGTGCCTATACACAGCAATCAGATTATTATGGAATATTTCAACACTCAAGAAAGCAGTAATCTTAACTGTGGAGAGGGGGAAAAAACTGGAGTTTAGGGGTTTGGAAAATTGAATAACAATGATCTAGTCTGTCAAGCATCAGCTTGTTATCATCAATACAATCTATATTTTATTAAGGATGTCAAGAAAGCCAAGATTCAGAAAACCAAATGTGTTGACTGTATTAGAGATTGAGACCCCATACTAGTACTTCAATACACAAAATCTCACAGGTCCTACACTAATTACTGCTAGAGTCTATATACGAGCATAAACATACTCTTTGGCAGTGTGATTCGGTGGAAAGAGTGCAAATCTGAAAGTCAGATGTCCTGGTTCCACTCTGGGCTTTGCCACTTGCTGTGTAACCTTGGAAAAGTCACTTAACATTTCTATGTGTAAATTTCCTCATCTCCAAAATGAAGATCCAATATTTGTTCTCACTCCTACTCAGACTGTGAGCCCCATGCACACATAAGCACTCAATTACCACTGACTAACCCCTCAATCTAACAATGGGATATATTCCTCCCCCATCAGTCTTTGGGTCATAAAAATAATAATAATTAGTATTATGTAAATTATTGAACAGTGTGTAAATGAACATTTATTAGAACTTGAGTCAGGGATGCTGAAAATCATATGAAAAATGTACTTTTTTTCAGAAGTGAGGAAGTGTAAGGTTAATATGGGCAGGAAACATGTCTACCAACTCTTTTGTATTGTACTCTCTCAGCTGCTTAGTATAGTGCTCCACACACAGTAAACATACAATAAATAAGATTGGTAGGTTGATACAGGAAATTTCACTCGAAGGATTTTTCAAAGTATTTAGGTTCATGGATACAGAAAAAGGTGAACTTTCAAGAACAACACTATATTGCTTTTTTGTCTATTACTCAAATCTTTTGTATTAATTTTTTGTCCCACATGGCCATCATGATGAGATGGGTTGAGGCTTGTCTACTGTTTATGATGACCAACACTATCACTTACAGTAATATCTCACATGATATAGTGTTCAAAATAACTACTGACAGGCATGAAGCATCTGACAGATCTCTTTATACACCTAAACACATCAGTAGTATGTGCTGAGAGACTAGAGTTATCTATAACCCAGGACTAAGCACTTAGAAGGCTTTTGACAGAGTTAGAAATAATGATCCCTTTCCTTGAAATCATAGCTCTGACTCTACTAAGGATCACTTCTATTGGAGGACCTTCACGTCTTCTCTCCTGGATAAAACTTAAGAAAAAAAAAACCTATAAAACTTTTCAGCCTACTAATGTCCTCCTCAGTCTATCAATCAATCATTCATATTTACTGAGCACTGACTGTGGCATTGATGTTTTAAAATTTCAGGTATTTTGCCCGATTTCTACTTATGCCTCCTGTTGGATGCCTAGTGAAAAGTGGCTGAAAATATAGCTGACTTCCTCTTCTCTATGGTAAGATATTTCAGTCAATCAATCAATCAATCAGCGGCACTTATTGATCACTTACTAAGTGTGGAGTACTGTTCTAGGCACTTGGTAGAGAGAACAATACAGCAAAATTAACAGCCATGTTCCCTGTCCATAAAGAGCAGACAATCTAGGAAAAGGACAGGGAAAGGCGTTGTCTTTTGAAATATTTATGACTCTGTTGCCAGAACAGCAGCAAGGGGTTGGCACTTCTGGCAGTTAATTGAAAAGCAAAAGTAATTGAGAGCCCCTGCAGGCAAGTAGCCAACTGAAGAGCTGATTGGGAAGTGCTTCTGTTCAACCCATTGCAACTCCTCTCAAGCTATCTGTTTGTCCTGCCACTTAAGATAAGATGAAGGTTTCCTGGAGTTAATGTTGGCAATGGCTACAGAACAGTAATTTAAATTTCCTTTGTTTTAAAGCTAGATAAAATTATTTCAAGGATGAAAAAATTCAAAAAATAATTATCTGAGTTATTTTTCTTTTTTAATTGGAAAGTAATTTTCTTCATAGGTATCTTCCTCTTCTAGTAGTAATGACATATCGCATTTGGCTACTCTTTCTAACATTGGCCTCACTGTTCTTTAATTCTCTCTGCACATAGCTACACTCTTTTTTTAAATGGCCTTTTGTTAATCACTTACTAAGTGTCAAGTACTGTTCTAAATGTTGGAGTAGTTACCAGTTAATCAGGTCAGACACAGTCCCTGACCCACGTAGGGCTCACAGTTTAAGTAGTCTTCACCTGCTATTCCCTAGAATGTATTTTTTGCTACTCCCCAAGTGATATCTTTCACTGTCCCTTTTTCTAGCCCACCTCTAGACACTTGCCTATGCCTGATAGAGCATGGGCCTAGGAGTCAGAAGGCCAAGGGTTTTAATCCCTGCTCTGCCACTTGTTTGCTGTGTGACCTTGGGAAAGTCACTTTACTTCTCTGTGCCTCAGTTACCTCATCTGTAAAATGGGGATTGAGACTAGACCCACATGGGTCCAACCCGATGTGCCTGTAACTACCCCAGTGCTTAGTACAGTTCCTGGCACCCAGTAATCACTTAACAAATGCCACAAAATATCAAATATCAGAAATATTAATTCATTCATTCATTCAATAGTATTTATTGAGCGCTTACTATGTGCAGAGCACTGTACTAAGCGCTTGGGATGAACAAGTCGGCAACAGATAGAGACAGTCCCTGCTGTTTGACGGGCTTACAGTCTAATCGGGGGAGACGGACAGACAAGAACAATGGCACTAAACAGCGTCAAGGGGAAGAACATCTCGTAAAAACAATGGCAACTAAATAGAATCAAGGCGATGTACAATTCATTAACAAAATAAATAGGGTAACGAAAATATATACAGTTGAGCGGACGGGTACAGTGCTGTGGGGATGGGAAGGGAGAGGTGGAGGAGCAGAGGGAAAAGGGGAAAATGAGGCTTTAGCTGCGGAGAGGTAAAGGGGGGATGGCAGAGGGAGTAGAGGGGGAAGAGGAGCTCAATCTGGGAAGGCCTCTTGGAGGAGGTGATTTTTAAGTAAGGTTTTGAAGAGGGAAAGAGAATCAGTTTGGCGGAGGTGAGGAGGGAGGGCGTTCCAGGACCGCGGGAGGACGTGACCCAGGGGTCGACGGCGGGATAGGTGAGACCGAGGGACGGTGAGAAGGTGGGCGGCAGAGGAGCGGAGCGTGCAGGGTGGGCAGTAGAAAGAGAGAAGGAAGGAGAGGTAGGAAGGGGCAAGGTGATGGAGAGCCTTGAAGCCTAGAGTGAGGAGTTTTTGTTTGGAGCGGAGGTTGATAGGCAACCACTGGAGTTGTTTAAGAAGGGGAGTGACATGCCCAGATCGTTTCTGCAGGAAAATGAGCCGGGCAGCGGAGTATCAAAATCCTCCTATAATTCCATCTCCTCCAAAAGACACACGTCAATAACTTTCCTCTTTCTCATGTCGTTTGGACCCATAGACTTCTTTGCACTTAATAATAATAATAATGTTGGTATTTGTTAAGCGCTTACTATGTGCCGAGCACTGTTCTAAGCGCTGGGGTAGATACAGGGTAATCAGGTTGTCCCACGTGGGGCTCACAGTCTTAATCCCCATTTTACAGATGAGGGAACTGAGGCACAGAGAAGTTAAGTGACTTGCCCACAGTCACACAGCCGACAAGTGGCAGAGCTGGGATTCAAACTCATGAGCCCTGACTCCAAAGCCCGTGCTCTTTCCACTGAGCCACGCCGCTTCTCTGCTACTTATTTACTCTCCCATCTTTCTCAATTCCTTTTATTACCAGTAGTGTTTCTGTTTTTTGTCCTGAATGTTTTTCTCTTGAAATTGTAAGTAGATATGGGATTGTGTCTTATACAATCTATTATTCTTTTCCAGGCTCTTAAGTGTTTTACAAGTAAATGTTGAATAAACATGATTGATTTTTTAAAAATATTCAAAGTCTGATGACAAATGCAACCGACAGAAATCCAAGTGAAAGCTGAGTCTGAATTTGGTGACAACTTTCAAGTCATGGATTAAAATGCATTCCAGATTTTGCCTTAAAAATTATTTAAATTTTTAATGATTGAAATACTTATGAGATGGAAATACTTTATTAATAAACCTTTTCCCTTTGGTATTTGAACATTTAACAGTAACTCGCATGTTTGAGCTGGAACAATATCATATTTGTTAATTAATATAAAACTCTCTTTAGTGTTTATTTTGTCCTGGGCAGGTGTCAGGGCCCTAGATGGGGTGCAGGAGAACCGGTATATCTAGGGGCAGGAGAAGAAGTCACAGACAATACTGACATATGGAGTCTCCAGTAAACTCCTGCAGTCCTCAGTTCCAGAAGCATAGTCTCTGAAGGAAAGGCCAAAGTAAGTCTCTCTGACTGCAATAATATCTCTCCTGTCCCAGCCTGGATCCTTATACCCTCTCTCCATGGTCCTGTATCTAGAGGGAACATTGGTGATAGAGATGTTGGGTCTGTGACCTCAAATCCTGGGGTCGCCCGGGTCAAGCTGGAACTAATTAAGCCCCATTTTCCTCTCTCATGTCCTGGCAATTTATGCTTGATAGGCTGTGCCTACAAAGTTTCTGAACTTGGCTTGAAGATGGAAACATCACCATGACATTTTAAGAAAAAGAAAACATTTCATCTGATTGGGTAAGTGGGCTGAAGATGTTTAAAATGTCTCTCTGATCCAAAGAACAAGAGGCTCAGTGTGTTTTGTTTTTAAATGCCAGCCTCCCAATAAACACTGTTCTTTCCCTAATAACATTTAAAATGTCAAATCATTCTTCGTAGATATAGGTAGATATAGGTGAAGTGAGTTGTGTAATCCACCTGTCATTGGTTTTAGCTGAAATCTTTAACATTTTGAGAGATGAAGTAAAAAGCAACTCTCAATATCTCTGTTGCAGTTAGAGGTTAAACACTGTGGCAGTTGCTTTGAGACAAAGAAGGTAGCCAAAGCACAGGAATAGATTCAGAGTAAGCAATTTGGAATAGTCTATTTTTGTGATTCAAGAGTTATGGATCCTGAAATAAATTTTCCTAATAAATGAATCACTGCATATACTTGGGTGAACCTATAGCATGTGTTCAACTAAGTTTACAGACTTTCCCATCGTTTAATGGCATTTTGAGTATATGATGAATTTAGCCAGTTAACAGTAATAATAATAATAATAATAATAATAATAATGTTGGTATTTGTTAAGCGCTTACTATGTGCCGAGCACTGTTCTAAGTGCTGGGGTAGACACAGGGGAATCAGGTTGTCCCACGTGGGGCTCACAGTCTTAATCCCCATTTTACAGATGAGGTGTAGGACTTCATGTTTAACTTCCACATGTGAATAGGGATTTTTTTTGTTGTTGTTTGGGAAATTCCAGCAAAATTCATGACTTCACCTGAAATCCATCCAATTGATAGTTGCCTGCTGAGTCAATGACCCCACAGCCACACAAGATAACAATGTGGGGAGGGAAAGGATTGGGGGCGTGAAATCAATCATTGTTATTTATTGAAACCTTACTGTACTAAGCATCAAGTTAGATCCAATCTATTGAAGTTGAACACAGATTTTGTCCTGTATGAAGTTCACAGTCCAAACAGGAGGGAGTAGGATATAATCCCATTTTACAAATGAGGAAAATGAGGCACAGGGAAGCTCATTGAGTTGACCAAGGTCACACAGCAGACAAGTGGTAGAGCCAGGATTAGAACCCAGGTTCTCAGACCCCCAGGCCTATACTTCTTCAAATCTGATACTCTGCTTCTCATTTCTTACTGCAGGTGGACCACAGTGCTCTATTCTAGGTCTCGTCCTCTTTTCACTCTACGACCATTCTTTTGGGGAGACCAGCCACTCATGGTTTCAGCTACCATCTCCAGACAGATAATTCCTAAATCTACCTGTCTAGTACTGACCTCTCATTTTTTAAATGCTTTTTATACCTCCTCCCACCATCATCAAGAGCAAACCTTCACAACCACCAGAATGTATGCTTTGACATTATGGATAGTCCTATATAGCATATCTCTAAGCTTCATTCACATACAAAAATTCTCCTGCCACAATAAGGCATCAATTTATAGAAGGATGATTGATCTTTAGCTACTTCAATTAATGCAGTGCTCTACACACATTAAATGCTAAATAAATACCACTGATTGATTCAATATCCTTGTGGATGTTCCTAATAACTTTCTGTTGGCCTGCTTCATCTCACTTCTCATATCTGTTATCTCCTATTCTTCCTCACATGGTCCACTCACCAACTTGGAAATACACTTGGTCTCATTATCCTTAGTCACTACACAATTTATAAGTTCACTGACTCTGAAATTCCACTCCCTGATCGTGTCCTCCCAAAGCTATTCTGTTACCCTAAGGAACTTCTGATTTCTTGACCACCCCTTCCACTTAGCCCAGGTCATTATTCCCCATTCTGTTTCCCTACCTAATCTCTCCTCATTTGGTGCACACCATTAGGTTTTTCCCATATATATTTGCCCCCAAATAGATTTTTATACTGAAAAATCCTCTTCAATATTATGTTTCCCTAAGATTGACATGAAGCTGATTTTATATCTAAGTCCTGATGTTTCTTTTCATTCATTCATTCAATAGTATTTATTGAGCGCTTACTATGTGCAGAGCACTGTACTAAGAGCTTGGAATGAACAAGTTGGTAACAGATAGAGACAGTCCCTGCCGTTTGATGGGCGTACAGTCTAATTGGGGGAGACAGGCAGACAAGAACAATAACAATAAATACAGTCAAGGGGGAGAACATCTCATAAAAACAATGGCAACTAAATAGAACCAGGGTGATGTACATCTCATCAAACAAAATAAATAGGGTGGTAAAGATATATACAGTCGAGCAGACGAGTACAGTGCTGAGGGGGAGGGACGGGAGAGGGGGAGGAGGAGAGGGAAAGGGGGAGAAGAGGGTTTAGCTGCGGAGAGGTGAAGGGGGGGTAGAGGGAGCAGAGGGAATAAAGGGGGGAGCTCAGTCTGGGAAGGCCTCTTGGAGGAGGTGAGTTTTAAGTAGGGATTTGAAGAGAGGAAGAGAATTAGATTATCGGAGGTGAGGAGGGAGGGCATTACAGGATCGTGGGAGGACGTGGCCCAGGGGTCGACGGCAGGATAGGCAAGACCGAGGACGGTGAGGAGGTGGGCGGCAGAGGAGCGGAGCGTGAGGGGTGGGCGGTAGAAAAAGAGAAGGGAGGAGAGGTAGGAAGGGGCAAGGTGATGTAGAGCCTTGAAGCCTAGAGTGAGTAATTTTTGTTTGGAGCGGAGGTTGATAGGCAACCACTGGAGTTGTTTAAGAAGGGGAGTGACATGCCCAGAGCATTTCTGCAGGAAGATGAGCCGGGCAGTGGAGTGAAGAATAGACTGGAGCGGGGCGAGAGAGGAGGAAGGGAGATCAGAGAGAAGGCTGACACAGTAGTCTAGCCGGGATATAACAGGAACCTGTGGCAGTAAGATAGCCATTTGGGTGGAGAGGAAAGGGCGGATCTTGGCGATATTGTAAAGGTGAAACCGGCAGGTCTTGGTAACGGATAGGATGTGTGGGGTGAACAAGAGAAATGAGTCAAAGGTGACACCGAGATTGCGGGCCTGAGAGACAGGAAGGATGGTCATGCCATCCACGGTGATAGGGAAGTCTGGGAGAGGACTGGGCTTGGGAGGGAAGATGCTGAGTTTTAGGTGGCGGGCCAACATCCAGGTGGAGACATCCTGGAGGCAGGAGGAGATGCGAGCCTGAAGGGAGGGGGAGAGGACAGGGGCAGAGGTGTAGATCTGCGTGTCATCTGCGTAGAGATGGTAGTCAAAGCCGTGAGAGCGAATGAGTTCACCGAGGGAGTGAGTGTAAATGGAGAACAGAAGAGGGCCAAGAACTGACCCTTGAGGAACTCCAACAGTTAAAGGATGGGAGGGGGAGGAGTCGCCTGCGAAGGAGACCGAGAATGATCGGCCAGAGAGGTAAGAGGAGAACCAGGAGAGGACAGAGTCCGTGAAGCCAAGGTGAGATAAGGTATGGAGGAGGAGGGGATGGTCGACAGTGTCAAAGGCCGCAGAGAGGTCAAGGAGAATTAGAATGGAGTAGGAGCCATTGGATTTGGCAAGAAGGAGGTCATGGATGACCTTAGAGAGAGTAGTCTCGGTAGAGTGGAGGAGACAGAAGCCAGATTGGAGGGGGTCCAGGAGAGAATGGGAGTTAAGGAATTCTAAGCAGATATTCCTTGGTTTGAATTTAGACAAAGGACCTTCATCGCTAAGATACTTTGAACAATAGACAAAATTAATTTTTGTGGGGTGGAGGGCAGTGGAATGCAAACACCCCAAGAAATATGTTTAGTAGGGTTTTCATGAAACTAAACTGTTTTCATTAAACTGTTTATCAATAGCACTGTCAGTCTTTCATTTTATATTGTATAAAGAGCCCCAAGAAAAAAATTTAAAATATAGATTTTTAAATCTGACTTGTTCTATTTATTTGTAATTCTATAGCTAGCATGCTCACCCTCTTTATGATGCGTGGATCATAGAAAATGTCTTTGTAATTCATTTTTCACTCTCACTAGGAGGCATGATACAGTTTCAGAACTCTTGCTTCTTTATCTTCAGAGGAGACTGCCGGTAGTACCGACATTTATAAATCGGCACTTCACTGTGTTTAGTGGCACTCCTGATCAATGCTTGTTGCTTTTGATGCTGTTCAATCACTACACTTTCTTCACTTAACTCCCATAGTAGCTATCATACAATTAACTCCGTGAATGCTGATCAAATGAAACAAAATCAGTGGCTCCAACAGCTTCAAAGCACAATTAAAAAGCTAGAAAACATCAAAATTAGTGAATTTAACTTTATTCCCACATAGGCTATTTTTCATATTTGTGGAGAGAGGCAGACAAACAAAATCAAAGAGGAAGACACCATTCCTCAAGTTGGTCACAATTATGTACAATGCAGTTTATGGACTAACATATTCCCAGTCATTTGTCCTAAAAAGAGTTCTCTATATTTTAACAGTAATTAGTGTTCTAAACAATCTGGTATAGGAAAATTATTAGTGTCAGCTCAATTCTCTCTTTTAGACTAAGTTGGGTGTTCCATCCCAGGTTACAGAGAAAGTTCTCCCCCCATTCCCTTCCAAGGATTTTCCCAGAGACCTGAGATTTGGCTTAGCTGTAATCACAGCTCAGATTTCACTGTCTCTTGCTACATCAGTATTCCTTACTAGATAAGATTTCTAGACATTCAAGCTCCAAAGAATTGTAGGGAAGCTGCAAAGAGCTAGAGCAGAATTGTTGTGGGTTTCCAAGTTCTCCACCTCTGTCCACCTCTCCCCAACCCTGGGCCATAGCCCGAAGCCCTGAACCTCTTCTATTCCTAAACAGATGTGAAAGACCAGGGTCAGAGCATGAAACTGACTCATTATTTAACATTTCTGATCCAAAAAAGATGTTATTTTATGATGACACACCAAACTTGGAATTTGAGTATTTCATTTTTATCATCCAAGATAGGCCTGAGATTTACCCAGAGATAGCATAGCTATCACCTTTAAGCCATATGTGACTTATCTGCCGTTATCATCATCTAATATGGGCTTTAATAAATGAAAACAAGTAGAAAGGTAAAAACAAAATAAAATAAGCTCCTGGGCCACTTTCTGCTTAATTTCAGACAATAACAGATGCCTGCCTTCTATTTGGCAAAGCATCTTTTCATGTCCTTTTCAAAAATGGTAGAACCTTGTTAAAATAATTAATTCAATAATAATGTTGGTATTTGTTAAGCGCTTACTATGTGCAGAGCACTGTTCTAAGCGCTGGGGTAGACACAGGGGAATCAGGTTGGCCCACGTGGGGCTCACAGTCTTAATCCCATTTTACAGATGAGGTAACTGATGCACAGAGAAGTTAAGTGACTTGCCCACAGTCACACAGCTGACAAGTGGCAGAGCCGGGATTCGGACCCATGACCTCTGACTCCAAAGCCCGTGCTCTTTCCACTGAGCCACGCTGCTTCTCCATTCAATCAATCATTCAATTCAATTCAATCATATTCATTGAGTGCTCCATTCAATTCAATCATATTTATTGAGTGCTTACAGTGTGCAGAGCACTATCCTTTGGAAAGTACAATACAACACTCATGCTCACGTGCCTCTACAAGCGTTTAATTCTCAGCCAATCATAATTATTGAGCACTTTTTTTCTAATGGTATTTAAGTACTAGTTAGATGACAGGTATTGTACTAAGTCCTGGGGTAGATACAAGTTGATGACTTTGCACACAGTACTGGCCTCACATAGGGCTCACAGTCTTAATCCCCATTTTCAGATGAGGTAACTGAGACACAGAGAAATGAAGTGACTTGTTCAAGGTCACACAGCAGACAAGTGGCATAGCCAGGATTATAATCCAAGTTGTTCTGACTTCCAGGCTCTATCCACTAAACCACACTGTTCCTCACTTACTGTGTGCAGACCACTATACTGAATGCATGGGAGAATATGAGAGTTGATAGACATATTTCCTAGACCGTAATTTTCCTTTTACTTCTACCTACTTCCTAAATCTTGCCCAGGAATAAATAATCTCTCCCCTCCTAAACCTTCAAGAGCTCATTCATAATGACCAGAATCTACAGACAGGCTGAGTCAGCTAGCTGGTGGGCCAGAGAATGTGGTAGCTTCAGACAGGGCCTCATTTAGTGCTACAACACAAGGCCCTTAGGTCTAAGAGAGACTTCAGATGATCCCTCTCTTGACCCTATTAATTTATCCTCTATTTGGGGCATTATCGAGATGGTCCTCTTCGCGTACTACCACCATACCACAGCTCGTGCCAGTATGTCTGACTCTTAATGGGGATGTTGCCCTCAAGTGCAGGAATGGGGAACACAAGAAAGGAGCCTACGAATCACCTAAAATTCACTCTAAAGAAACTGCTTGTTTTTTTTAAAGCTGCACTGCCCTTGTCTCCTCCTCTTCCCCCTACTTTCAGTTTGTCCACCAGGGGGTTGTGATTAATCCCAGTAGGTATTGATCACGTTGCCCACTAGATAGTGGATTCAAGGTAATCTTGTTGATTTCTTAGTTGGTGGAAGTCGTCAGGCATATTGTGAATACAGAGCAAAAAGAGGGTTTGGTTTTTAAGAGGCAGTTTGGGAATTAGTTGAAAATAGAAAGTCAGAAATTCCACCGAATAGAGATGAATTGTGAGTGTACACCTATGTGTGCGTGTGTGCGCACGTGCCACGCATGGATACGTGTGTCTATTCAATATGGCACTGGCCCACTGCACTGCAGGTAGTCAATATAACTTGAGAGAATTGGGGATGGGAATCCCTCATTGTCCTTAATCAGTTTGAATGTAGTCCATGTCCCATATTCGCTCACAGTCTTAATCCCCATTTTACAGATGAGGTAACTGAGGCACAAAGAAGTTAAGTGGATTACACAAGGTCAGCCAGCAGACAAGATTGGAGCTTGGATTAGGAACCAGGTCCTTTAGACTCCCAGGCCCATGTTCTTTCCACTAGGCCACGCTGCTTCCCAGGTCAAGTCTGAAAGAACCTGGCAAAGGGACAGTTTTGATTTTCAAGACAAGCCATCTTTCCAAAGAGAGGGTACACCTCTTTCTGGTTCTATTTAATAGTTTTGACCATTTTAATAATGAAATTATCACTGCTTCTATTACCATTTAATCTTCTGCTTAATCCAATCTGCCATGAATCATGTTGTTGTCCAACATTCCTTTGGCTTGTGGAAGAGCAAAACTTTGGCAGGATCATTGTTCCTAGCCTGAGGATTCATTTTGTTCATTCATTTGGAAAGGTTCAGTGGATCCACTGTGGCAATCACTCTGAAAATGTGGAGAGAAAAATCAAGTGTATGTTAATATAGATGATACTGCAGGCATAGTGCTGGAGCACCTCTCTTACATGCTCCTGTATATCAGTCACATAAAAGGAGAGTTAGTTAAGAGTTACCCATCCTAAACCAGGAGGATATGGACTTCTGGGTAAACAACTTTACTCTTGACTTTAAAGAGTGCTCCTCAGAACATTTTTCTTTAAACTGTAAAAACCACACCTTGACTTAAACATCATGATATATAACACCATACCAGATTAAGGTATTCTCTATTTCTACTGTTTCTACAAAGAGACCCCTATGCTCCTTTCTGTAGGTCTGGGAATAAAAGATTCTGGCTCTGCCACTTAACTACTGTTTGACCTTGGGCACATCTGCAAAGTGGAAATTCAATACTTATTTTCCTTCCTACTTTCATTTATTCATTCATTCATTCAGTGGTTTTTCTGAGCACATATTATATGCAAAGCACTTTACTAAGTGCTCGGGAGATTATAATATAACAACAAACAGACACATTCCTGGTTACACGAGCTCATAGTCAGGGTGCCTTCAATAAGACTTTGAAGTGGGAGAGAGCAATTATCAGACTGATAGGAGAGAGGACATTCCAGGCCAGAGGAAGGACCTGAGCAAGGGGTCGGTGGCAACATAGACTAGATCAAGGTAGTGAAAAGGTTAGGGATAGAACTCCTGCTTGATTGTGGGCTCCAGATGGGACCTAATTATCTTGCATCTTCCTCAGCACTTAGTACAGTGCTTAGCATATAGTAAGCACTTAGAAAATACCACAATTATTCTCAGTGTAGATAATGTTGCTCCCACAAGCATTGCAAAATGGTAGCATGTGATTGATTAAACACTTACAGTTATATAAGTGCTGTGTGCTGAGAAGATAAAAGATCATCAGTTCAGCCCCAGTCCATGTTTAATATTGTACTCACAGTAAAAGAGGAAGAGCAAAGATCTTATCCCTGTTTTACAAAGGAGGAAATAGAGGCCCAGAAAAGGTAAGGGAAATTGCCCAAGGTCAAGTAGCAGGCCAATGGCAGGACAAGCACTCAAACCCAAATCTCATGGTTCCCAGTCCCAACTACTTTCCATTAAGCCAGCCTGTTCTCTATCTTAGACACAAAGGAAGCAGGGCAGACTAATGGAACTATCACAAGAATGGGAGTCAGAGAATCTGAATTCTAATCCTGACTTCACCGCTTGCCTGCTAAGTGATCTTGGGCAACTTCTCTCTGGCTCAGTCTTCTCAACTATGAAATTGGTAGTCAATACTTCTCTAACCCACTTAGACTGTGAGTCCCATGTGGAGACAGGGACTGTGTCCAACTTGATTAACTTGTATCTACTGCAGTGCTTATAACAATACTTGACACATAGTAAGCACTTAACAAATACCATAATCATCATCATGATCATCATCTCCTTTAGATCTCTCACCTCCCATCATTGTCCAGGCATTTTCTTCTTTGTGTCTAGTACCCTTTCTTCATAGGAAAGTACAGTCTCAAACAATATGCCACAGTCACAAAAACTGTGACATAACAGTGGACATCTGGAAGTCCACTCAGCAAGCCAGCAGCCAGGAAAAGGATTGCTCTCCTTGAGCAAAGACTTCACAGAGATCAGGATGACAAGAGGCAGGCTTGATTATAGAGAACTATCCTTCAGTATAGCAAGGATCAGCTTTGAATTGCAAACAATGTGAAAAGAAGGAGGTCATTTTCAGACACACACACACACACACACACACACAGTACTTAGTACAGTGCTATTCAGAGTAAGGGTTCAATATATACCATTGATTGATTAAAAGGAAATGCTGATTCATTCATTCATTCAATCACATTTATTGAGCTCAGTGTGAAGACCACTGTACTAAGCACTTGGAAAGTACAATTCGGCAACAGATAGAGACAATCCCTACCCAACAACGGGCTCACAGTCTAGAAGGGGAAGACAGGCAACAAAACCAAACAAGTAGACAAGCATCAATGGCATCAAAATAGAGTTATAGATATATATGCATCATTAATAAAATCGAATAATATGTACAAATATACACAAGTTCTGTGGGGCGGGGAAGGGGTAGAGGAGAGGGAGGGAGTCGGAGTGATGGGGAGGGGAGGAGGAGCAGAGGAAAATGGGGCCTTTTCCTGGGAAGGTATCCTGGAGGAGGTGAGCTCTTAATAGGGCTTTGAAGGGGGAAAGAGAGTTAGTTTGATGGATGTGAGGAGGGAGGGCATTCCAGGCCAGAGGTAGGAGGTGAGCCAGGGGTCGATGGCGGGCAGGCAAGAACGAAGCACGGTGAGGAGGTTAGGCCTTGATCACTTCACTCTCACAGCCTACCCCTTGCACAAACCTTTTCTGTGATCTGGCACTCCCTCCTCTCCATATACGACAGACAACCACTCTCCCCACCTTCAAAATTACTTATGTGACTTATTAAAATCACATCCTCAAGAGGTCTTCCCCAACTAAGCCTTTATTTCTCCTACTTCCTCTCCCTATTGAGTCACCTATGCACTTGTATCTATATCCTTTAAGCACCCTCATCCTCATCCCTCCAGCACTTATGTACAGATCTGCCAATTCTGCTTCCCTCTAGCTTGTAAGTTCCCTGTGAGCAAGGAACGAGCCTACCAACTCTGTTGTATTGTTATCTCCCCAGTGCTTAACACAGTTCCCTGCACAGGGTAAGCATTCAATAAATACCACTGACGGGCATACATACAAGCACAGACATCAGGGATTCATTCTTCATTATTACCCTATTTGAGTTTCAACTATTAAGGGTGACTTCCTTTTTCAGTATTTTCCAATGGGTGTTCTTACCTCCACTGATGATGTTTCTAGATAGTGTCTCCCTTTTTTGTCATTCAAGAGTCTTAGAAGAGCCCAAATCCAGGATGTGGGGGGAAAAAAAAGGCCTATGGTCACTGCCGTTCTTAATATATTTACTTGACAGACACAGAGAAAATCAATTTTATCCAGATTAAAACAATATTAGATAAATAATATAACCTACTTACATAGGGTTCCCCTGTTGCAGCTAATTTCATTTTTACAAGTGGAGAACATTTTGGTGCAGATGACTAGATTGGTGAATAGATTCCTTTACTTGATTTCAATCTTGTTGTTGCTACTGCTCTTGAAATACAAATTTTTCAGAGTTTTGATTACTGGAGTGTTCTCAGAATAGATGTTTAGAGTTGTATATTAAGATAATTTATTTTCCATCTTTACCTTATATGCTTATTTCTAATCGAGTATGATCAGTGATTTATGATTAAAAACATTCCTTGGCATTTCAATTAATCTATTGCAATTATTGAGCACTTACTATATGGAGAGCACTCCACTGAGCACTTGGGAGAGTATTCATTCATTCATTCAATAGTATTTATTGAGCGCTTACTATGTGCAAAGCACTGTACTAAGCGCTTGGAATGTACAAATCGGTAACAGATAGAGACAGCCCCTGCCCTTTGACGGGCTTACAGTCTAATCGGGCGAGACAGACAGACAAGAACAATGGCAATAAATAGAGTCAAGGGGAAGAACATCTCATTAAAACAATAGCAAATAAATAGAATCAGGGTGATGTACATCTCATTAACAAAATAAATAGGGTAATGAAGATATATACAATTGAGCGGACGAGTACAGTGCTGAGGGGATGGGACGGGAGGGGGGAGGAGCAGAGGGAAAGGGGGGAGAAGAGGGTTTAGCTGCGGAGAGGTGAAGGCGGGGTAGAGGGAGCAGAGGGAAACAAAAGGGGGGAGCTCAGTCTGGGGAAGGCCTCTTGGAGGAGGTGAGCTTTAAGTAGGGTTTTGAAGAGGGGAAGAGAATTAGTTTGGCGGAGGTGAGGAGGGAGGGCATTCCTTGACTGCAGGAGGACGTGGCCCAGGAGTGACATGGCCCAGGAAGTATGATATAACAGAGTTGGTAGACATGTTGCCAGCCTACAAGGAGCTTACAGTACAGGGAATACTTAGAGGTCAAAAGATAGACCACTAGACCTCCATATGAAGACATTTTGTTTTAATTATATATTAGTGAAAGTTTAAATGACTTCTTTACCTTTTAGGTACTACCAAAGGTATATAGGAAAAAGTGTACTGAAATATTGAAAAAAAGTATGCATTCAAACCTTATCTATATTTGAGTAATATCTTGTACAACTAGAGAATTACGGTGTTCTTTGAGACTTTGTGATACTCTTGAAAATAAAAATTAAAACATGTTAGGAAGCCTTTTAAATCTTTCACAAATGTAACAGAGATTCAATCTAAAGTTTCAACTGGAAATGTACAGCAAGAATGAAACCTTAGTTGGATCCCCATGGAGGAAAAGAGAGAGGGGAAAGAAAGGTGGGTGGAAAAGGGGAGTACTTTGCCTCTGTGTTTCTAAAGACCTATTTGCACCTCTAGTTGAAAATGATCACTTTTGAAATATGCCAAAAATGAACAAAAATGAATTTTGAAAATTCTGTAATGCTTTATTAAACAAATGATATTATTAATGGAAGATTAGGAATTCCTCTGCTGGAAATATATATTACCTTATGAACATTTGACTTTGATTTATTTTAAAATAAGACAGTTGTTTCTTTATTTATGCAGGCAGGTATACATAATAATTTAAATGTATCTTTGAGAATTTTTCCATAGATTAAGTTTAGCAAATAAACTTGGTCTATAAAATCTCCTTAAATAAATGACCTTATTTCTTTAGATAGTCTTAAGATATTCCTAATGTGTCCTGAGCAATTATTTAGAAAAATAACTCTCAACATTATATCTCAGTAGTTTCCACTAAACCAAACAAGCTTGAGAAAAAGTGTAACATTAATCCTTACTTCACTGCTTTCAAACAGGAAATATCATATTTAATTGAGTCTCTTATTTTTCTTTCTGCTTGAAAATTTTTGTGGTAAATGGGATAATTGTTGAATCAATGACTCGGGCTACTATCAGTGGGCAAGTTAACGTATAGCACATCCAAGAAATAACCTAAGAAAACTTTATTTTATTGGGTAAAATCATGATTTTGAAATAAAAAATCTTAACTGTTTAATGCATTCTGCTGTTTAATCTTTAAATGGAGAGCAGCATGACCAGGTGGAAAGACTGCAGAATTGGGAATTTGGAGGCCTGGATTTTAATCCTGCCTGCCATTTGCCTACTATATGACCATGACATACCCTTTAACTTCTAAGTCAGTATCCTTATTTTTAAAGTGGGGATTGACTGCCTATTATTCCCTCTCCATTAGATTGTGAGCCTACACTGAACATGGACTGTGGTGGAACATTGCTTAGCACATAGTAAATGCTTAGCAAATAGCACGGTTCTTCTTATACAATCAATCAGTGATATTTATTGAGAACTCACTGTGTAAAGATCACTATACTAAGCACTATAGTCGCTATCTAACATACTATCCCAAGTAAAATACATTCTTAACAAAGGGGTGCATATAATTTTGGTTCTAATATTCAGAGCCTGTGGAGTATGCCATATTCCCACACTCACTCTCCAACAGGAGTTGGGTGTTTGGAGCTGAAATTTAATAATAATAACAGTAATAATTATTATTGTATTTGTTAAGCACTTTCTACATGCCATACACTGTTGTAAGCACTGGGGTAGATACAAGATAATCAAGTTGTCCCATGTGAGGCTCACAGTCTTAATCCCCATTTTACAAATGAGGTAGCTGAGCCACAGAGAAGTTAGGTGACTTGCCCAAGGTCACCCAGCAGACAATCTGGAATTAGACCCATGACCTTCTGACTCCCAGACCTGTTCTCTATCCACTATGCCATGCCGCTCCATAATTAGAGCCCTGCAACCTCTCCCAAGCACTTAAGAGAGCGTTATGCACACAATAAGCATTCCATATTTTATTTTTAATTTCATTTGTTAGGTGTTTACTATGTGACATGATGCTCCTCAGAAATCCTTTGCTTTGGTGCTCCAGAGGTGTATAGAGTAGCCCCATTCACATCCACCTGCTGCCATCAGGCAATATCTCATTCCAGAGGAGCAGGGTGTGGAGAGCATACCTTTCCAGATGTTGGAATTTCATAAAGTTTGTAATAGGGTACATTAAGACAACCCTTATGGCTAAAGAAGCAATGTGGCTTAGTGGATAAAGCACAAGCCTGGGAGTCAGAAGGAACTGGGTTCTAATCTCAGCTCCGCCACTTGTCAGCTGTGTGACTTTGGGCAAGTCACTTAACTTCTCTGTGCCTCAGTTACCTCATCTGTAAAATGGGGATGAAGACTGTGGGCCCTACGTGGGACAATCTGATTACCTTGTATCTACCCAAGCACTTAGAACAGTGCTTGGCACATAGTAAACACTCAACAAATACTAGCATACTTATTATTTTTATTATTATTAATCCTGGCTCCACCACTTGTCTGCTGTGTGACCTTGGTCAAGTCACTTAACTTCTTTTGGCCTCAGTTACCTTATCTATAAAATATATATTGAGATGATGAATCCTATATGGGACAGCGACCGTGTCCAACCCAATTTGGTTGTATCCAACTCAGTGTTCAGTACAGTGCATAGTATATAGAGAGTAGCTTGAAAATTACTGTGGTTCTGGTTGGTGTTATTGATAAATCATGGTTGTTGTTTTTTATCATTTGTTGCATGGATAACAGCTCTCTCTTTTATGTTAGAGTTTGAGCCCCATCTGAGTCAGGGAATATTTCTAAACTATCAGCTTTGTACTTTACCCTGCATTTAGTATGGATCTTTGCCCAAAGTAGGTGCTTAACATATAATAAATAGGAATAATTCCATGCTCTTTCTGCTACCTGTTTATTTTCACTGCTAGACGACATAGCCCATTTCTCAGGGAAGGTCCATGAGTAAATAAGAATAGTTTTAAATCAAGTCTGAATGTGTTTCCTGGGACCCTCTCTAAGCTCAAATAAAAAGCTCTTTAAACAATGGATTGTTTTGACCTATGTTACTACACTGCAGGGAAAAATGCAAGGTTGTTTACCACATTTCAACACTCTAGCTTAGAGAGTCCTGACAGAAGGTGCTCGACAAAGCATTTCAAAAGTCACATGCAAATATATTCTATAAACCTTATAAAGTGCATTCTACATCCTTCCCTTTCTCTCCACTTGCCTACTCCATCATTCCTCGATTAATATTACAAGAATCCAGTGAATTATTCAAATTTCCCATTGTTAAATGAAAAACACATATTGATGTTGTAAAAAACATGGTCATCATAAACCAGTTTTAACTGAGAAAAGGGCATTTTTACTAAGGTAGTTTGACTCCAGTTGAACAGGGAAATAGATATTTTGGTGGAAAAGATCATCCAGCCAATAGAATCATAGGCAGAGTATTACCAATCAATTAATCAATGGTTTTTATTGAGTGCTTACCATGTGCAGAGCATTGTACTAAAGAGGTAAGGAAAGCATAATACATCAGAATTAGCAGATATGTTCCCTGCCCATAACAAGCTCACAGTATAGAGTCTATAGTCTATTACTATTGTTTATAATTTAATAATAATAATATTTTATTAAGTGGTTATTACTGCCAAGCACTATACTAAATGTTGGCATAGATGGAAGATAATCAGGTTCCACATGGGCTCACAACCTACATAGGACGGAGAACAGGTATTGAAGCCTCATTTTGTAAATGAGGGAAATGAGGTAGAGAAAATTCAAATTTCTTGCCCAAGGTCCCATATCAGGTATATATTAGAACAGGGATTAAAACCAAGTCCTCTGACTCCCAGGCCTGTGTTCTTTTCACTAGGCCATGCTGCCTCTGATCTAGTGGAAAGGTTGGAATCATAAAGTTACTGTTCATCCAAATAGTGTCCTTCCAATAATCTGTATGGTTTAATACACTTTGAAGGTATTATTATGACATTTCTGAAAACTTTTCTTGGAAGGTAGTTATGACATTAACTCACGCAATGATTCCTTTGCCGAAAGGATAGTAGGGCCAAAGAAACGATGTCAGGTGCCCAGAAGTGAATTATTGTCTTGATAAAGACCTAGCCAAAGCCTGACCTGTAGAATCAGTCCTTGAAAATAGAAACATAATTGCAGGACCTCTGTATTCCTCAGGGTGAAAATTGTCAAAGTGTATGCAAATGATTTCTTAAATAAGGAGTCAAAGTATCCAGATAAAATAATTTCTATTCCCATTTCAGTTAGCTCTATTTCATCAGATATATCTCATCTAATTTATACACAGGAGTGTTATTGCAGCGGAATATGTTTATAGACACACAACCCGATTCTGTAGACTGATAACCAGATTATCTACTAAACATAAGGATGAATCATTTTAAAAATAGATGACCCTCTTCCCAGCTCTCTATGTCACTCTTGAAAAATGGAAAGTTTGTTTAGAGATCTATAATCAAGGGTAGAAAAAGGCAATAACATTCCTTGCTGACATTTTCTTTTGAAAAAATAAAGTTTTCTTTTCTCACTAGTAGATTCTAAATCTTTACCTACCATCCATCTCTTCAACAATAAAATCCCAAGCGGAATACTACCAGATTCGAATTGCTGCCCTCTTGATTAAACTGAAAAGTAATTCAGCAAGGACTGTGAATTCAATTCTTTTCTACCATTCAAGGTGAATAACTTCAATTGGTCTCTTAGAGACCCATCAGCTAAATGAACTCTACCTTAGTGTACTTGCCCTGGGATAACTAGTGTCTGAGATTTAAACTTGATTATAAAAGATAAATCTCAGATTTTTATAAACTTTTAAAGAGCAAAAGGATTTTGCCTTCAGTTGTACAAAACTTGATTGTAACAAAATACTTTATTTGTGGTTAAACTTGCTTAAAAAATAAATATTAATTTGTGTACTTAGAAAATGTTCTTGAGCAAAACTTGCTCACTGAGGAAAAACAACAGACCAAAGTTAAACAGCTATCACCCCTCTACAAGCAATGCTGAATCATAGTTTTCAAGTCTAATTTAAGTTTCTGAATAGGTAATTATTATTTACATAATTATTTTGCACCAATAAGTTACATAATATTAACATGAACTCTTTGATTTTCCAAATTTATATGGACTTAGGTGAAATTGAGTAGATATCTCTTATTTCAACAGTACTTTACTTAAAGTCCTGAAAATATAATTCTCCAATCTCTTTATTACAATCAGTAGTATTTGCTTAAGTACATCCAGTTCATCTAGAGCATTAGTCTGGATAGAACTTGCTCAATCTCAGAAGAAATTGTTGTACACATGCACTCAAAGTTAGACTAGATTCCTATACTGTGCTTTCCTCAAGGCAAGATTCATCAGAAATTTCACCCCATGGCCTAGAAGGCTGAGTGTGCTAAGGTTTCTTTCTATCACCTCAAAATATGCTTAGCAAACTGGTAACTGTTTTCCAAAATTCCTCTATGGCTCCATAGGTAATATCATTTACACAGTAAATAAAAAAATCACTTTCCTTACTATGAGGGGGATTGATGGGGTTTTTTGTGAATTCTCGGCATATGATTTTATATAGAACCAAAAGCATGGGCTATCACTATGTTTTTTTTTCTACTGTATTAAATTCAGAAAGAGAGTATTACTATAATAGTTGTAAGAAACCCGGAATAGAGCTGAAATTCCAGGTTTTCTAAGGTTCACTGCCTTCTAAAACAAAAAGAATCACAGTAGTATTAGGTGTCCGGAAGAAAGATAGTGGGACTCCTACACAGCAGTCAATAATGTGAAATGTCACTTTTATTCATCCTCATTCAAACCATCATGCACGACTTCTTCTGAAATGACTACTCAGGGCTAGCTAGTTTCTTCATTAGGTTTCTTAATGCCTCTTCTAAATGGTGTTAAACTAGGGGTGAATAATGTTTGGCCTGGGGCTTCATGAAGCAAAGCCCCTTGCTGCACATTTCTCCTAAGTGCAGCTGCACTGTGTTGCCATTATGTGTTCAGTCAACAAACTGCTTCTTTTCAAAGATCCAGGGTGAGAAGAGGAGTCAAAAAGTATGATGATATTCACACAAATTTTATCTTTAAAATACTATGGGGAATGTATCAAAAAAAATGTGAGACTCTGGTTCCCAGCAAAATATTTAAATTGTCTTTAGGGAAATGTACATTATTAAGCCATTAATTAACCCATTTGTGCCTACAGACTTCAAAATTTGACTCCACATAGTCCCCAGTGAACAAAAATTAGGTGGGTTAAAAAATAAAAGTGAGGATTCTTAGTTGGTTTTCTGTAGGGAAAGCTCACTTAAAAGTATTTTTTTGCCAAATAATGAAGAAGGAAATAAAATAATTTTACTAGACATGTAACGTTATTGTCATTTTCCATTTATGACAAGGATGCTAACTGGGAGGCCCTATCATAGAAAAATTTGTGTAACTGACATTCTCTTTAGCATTGTGTATACATTAATATAGATCCTTTCTGAGTTGATGCTTTTGTTTCAGGAAGGGTTGAGTTCTGTTTCTGAGCTGAGCTTTTGATATCTTCCTCTGCACATAGTAAGCACTGATAAATACCATTGGTGATTATTTTTGTGAAACTCTTGCTGATAGAGCAATCCCACTATTTTATGGTATTTGTTAAGTACTTACTATGTGCCTGGAAGGAACTGCACTAAATTCTGGGTAGAAACAAGCTAAATGGTTGGACACAGAACCTGTCCCACAGAGGGCTTATAGTCTTAATCCCCAATTTAGAGATTATGGAACTGAGACACAGAGAAATAAAGTAACTTCCCAAGGTCTCACAAAGCAAGTGGCAGACCAGGATTAGAACCCAGATCCTTCTAACTCCCACTCCCTAGGGGCTCCTTCCATTAGACCATGATGCTGCTGCCTACTATGCAGGTCTGTCTGTGGCATTAGATTCCCGATAGTCTACTGCTATTCCAGGTCGTTTGAGACTCTGCTTTATCATCAATCAATCACTGGCATTTATTATGGAGCAGAGGAGCAGAGCACTGTCTTAAGCTTTTGGGAGAGCACAAGATTCCATGAAAGGTTAATCCATTTTGCTCAACAAAAAGTTATTTAGGCTAAATCTCTCAAACTAATATGATAATAGGGCAGTGTGAAATGGCTACTCATCAGTTCATTTCATAGTTTGATTTGCAAGGTCACTGTATCTGGCAAGTAGGGGCAGCACAGGGGAAGAGGCAAGCAGGACTTTTCATGAAGTTACTGATGAAGAGAACCCAGGTTGACCACAGGAGCAAGTGTGGTTTCCCTCCAGACTGAAGCATATGTGGAGAACCCCCATTATATGGCCAGTCATAGCAGGGACTTTCCCAGTTTCCCAGGCCCCAGAAGGAGGATGTGAGTCCCTCTAACTGTAAACTCCTTATGGGCAGGGAAGGTGTCCACCCCTTCAGTTGTATTTGCTCTCCCATGTGCTTAGTACAATACTCTGTACACAGTAAATACTCAATAACTATTCCATGAAGCTACTTCTGAAGACAAGGAAAGAGAAGATGGACTGCAAGAATGGCCACAGGCCATTCATTAAAAACAACCTGGCTGCCCATATGAATTCAAGTTGCCTGGTATTTTACCATGCCTAAATGGATAACCCATGTAATAGAGATACAGAAAATCAGACTAAAAGAGTCATAGGGAGGATACAAAACTCATCATTTGCTCATTCTTCATTTTTACATTTGGGGTTGATAGCACAATGTCAGAGTTGTCTTTTGGTTCAGTGCCTGAAGAGCAGTGATTACCTGTTTGTTACCTTAGATAGTCCCTATCTAAGTTCACCAGGACCCCAAAGATGATACAGAGAGACAATGATGGCAGGTTGGTGGGAAGCAATGCATAGAGAAGAGGAGGAAGGGACATCCAGAGAGAACAGCCTACATTTGAAGGAAACCATTATCCCAAGAATATTGCTCAGTTTAAATGCACAGGTTCTGATTGTTAATGTGCCAATGCTTTCTTTTCAGCAGAGATTGTGTTATTAGGACCATTAGCCCTTTTAGATCATTTTACAGAACATATGCTCTTTGGTCGATTGAAATTAACGATCTTTATCATGCTGTTAATAAAAAACTGTTGATGTTAATTACATGAGATGATCTTAGGACACATAAGTCAATGCAGTTACATTTAACTAAGAAAATATCTTGTGGACATCCTCAATTCTATAAAATACACTTACTATTCATAGCTGATCAATTATAAAAGTATGAATTTTTGGAAAATGCTATTTTTTGTGCGATTTTAGCTTTGCTGCTAGCCATTTTCTGCTAACTAGAAAACTGCCTTTTTTGTACAGGATAATGAGGACTGTGATAATATTTGAGTAGATTTAAGATGATCTGGTCTGAATTGCATCCACCTATTGTAAATAGCAAGTGTAGCCAGTTTTGAAAATTGTAGTAGATTTTAGGTAGAATGATGGTAGACCCTAAAATGAGTAGCAGTTAGGGTTTATCCCCAGTTGTTATAACTAAAGGCTGAGCAATTCTAAACAGCAGGCATTGAGTCTGCATGAGCTGCTAGAAACAACAGAGATGGAGAAGAGAGTGAATTGGCTACTTGTGGTCTGAAAGCAGAGTCCTGAAAGAAGGAGAAAAAATAATCCTGGAGCCAACAGTTTACAATAAACGGTGCTACGAAGCAAAAGGTGACAGAAAAGGAAGATCAATGGGATGAGAGCTGGGTTTTGTGGACAGTGGAATCAGGGAGTATTCAATCAGGAAAAGTGTGATAGAATACTACTTGTGGTATTTGTCACTCATTTTCTTTGTGATGAGCACTGTGCTAAGAAATGGGATACTTTGGATGCACTCAGATCAGATACAGTCTCCATCCCTCATGGGACCCACATTCTAAGGGGATAGAGTAGCTGGTGGGAGGTAGAGGAAAAATGGATTGAAATGAAAGGTTGTAGCTGCTGCGTTAGTGGGCAGAGGAAGAGTGTAAGGTTGCAGGAGAAGGAGAAGGATGAAGAGGAGGATTGGAAGGAGGAGTTATTTAGGCCAGATTTTCCAGGCTTCAGGGTAGGTCCTCTGGGCTTCCGTTACTCCTGACCCCAGAACCACAGGAGAGAGGGCTGTCAAGACTAACTATCGATCTTCCCAATTGAGACTGCCAAGAGTTTCCTCATGCCCTTGCCAACACCGCCACCCCCAACTGATGCTGCCTTCCTACTTTGCCTAGGGCAGTTGCTATGGCTCACATTTCCCCAGGACTCATGTTTCCAGGGAGGCTGCAACAGTCCTGTGCAAGAAGGGAACAGAAAGCTTCTCACTGCTTTAGGTGGTTTTAGACACGACACTGCCTCTCCAAGGATCAAGGAGAGCTGGAGGCATTGTGAGGCATGCGGATCAGTTTAATTCAGGCTTCTCAGAACTGTGAGCCCTTTATTGGGCAGAGATTGTCTCTATCTGTTGCCAAATTGTACACTCCAAGCACTTAGAGAAGCAGCATGGCTCAGTGGAAAGAACCTGGGCTTGGGAGTCAGAGGCAATGGGTTCTAACCCTAGCTCCGCCGCTTGCCAGCCGTGCGACTTTGGGCAAGTCACTTTACTTCTCTGTGCCTCAGTTACCTCATCTGTAAAATAAGGATTAAAACTGTGAGCCCCACGAGGGACAACCTGATCACCTTGTATCCCCCCAGCGCTTAGAACAGTGCTTTGCACAAAGCGCTCAACAAATACCAACATTATTATTAGTAGTAGAACAGTGCTCTGCACATAGCGCTCAATAAATACTATTGAATGAATAGTAAATTTCTCTACAATTAACTATTACTTCCTATAAGATCAGAGACTCCCTAACCCTATCTATTGATCTATCTACCTAACTAGATTGATCAATAGATAGATGATAATAATAATAACAACAGCAGTAGTATTTGTTAAGAGCTTATTATAGGCCAAGCACTGTTCTAAGTGCTGGAATAGATACAGGGTAATCAGGTTGTCCCACATGGGGCTCACAGTTTTAATCCCCATTTTACGCATGAGGTAACTGAGGCACAGAGAAGCTAAGTGGTTTGCCCAAAGTCATACAGCAGAGAAATGGTGGAGTAGGGATTAGAACCCAAAGCCTGTGACTCCCAAGCCCGTGCTCAGAAAGAGACAGAGATGGGGATGTAGAAAATGAGATTCTGTCCAAGTGCATGTCACTGAAAAAAAAAAGAGAGCAACACATTATCCCATTTTATTTATAAGGAAGGATAAATATTTGCCACACTACTGGATTTGACCCACATTAGTCCTGAACACTTTGAATCTGCCTCCTGACTTCCAGTCTTCATGAAACATTTGTTCAGTGAGAGTAAGCCCTCTTCTGATTTCTGTCCACTACACTAGCCTGCCTGCTTCAGAAGTCTCCCAATTTCTATTTCACAGTCTTTGTTGTTCCCATTTCAGCTTCCCCATGCAACAGCTACATGGTATTTTGAAGTCATCCACACTCTTGACATGTTGAGCCTAGCAGAGCTCTGTGGCTGAGAGCATTGCCTCAGTTCTGGAGATCTGATTGGATTCCAGACTCTTGTTGGCAGTCCTGGCCTGGTGATGAGTATAGTTCACTGAAGATGCTGTAGTGATGAGTATAGTTCACTGAAGATGCTGAGAAAATTTCTCCAATATCTTATGTGTCTTCTACAGAGAGTTCATATCTCACAGAATCAAACTCCATACCAAGTTCAGAGCTGCCACAGTCCTGGCATGGCATCCAATCTGCTCCAAGAGTGTGAGACCTGAACTCACTTTAGAGTTTGATGCAAATATCACCATCCTCTGTCTTGCAATCTTCCAAAAGATATGTTAGACTTTGGGATTTTCTAGTCTATCTAGACCCCTTCTGAAAGCACATATCCTCAAAAATGCCTTCTCTGATTAATCTCTCATCTCCTGTCCCTATTTTCCTTCCTACTGCCATCCTAACACTGCCATGCTGACTTAGCACTTCACTTGGGTAATCACATCCCCTGCTACTGCACTCAAATATATATCTTAGGTTTATTTCTTCAACGTTCCTGTAATTCATTTTTGGGTCTAACTCCCCCACTAGACTGCAAGCTCCTTAAGGGTGGAAAGCTTGTCTATTAACTCTACTGTGCCCTCCAAAATGTTTAATATAATGTTCTGCATATTGTAATAATTAGTGATTGTTTGAGAAGGCCAGGAATGCAGTTTGCCATTTTGCCATGTTCCACCTCAATCAGTAGACTCACAGCTAAGGCCTGCACAGGTTCAGGAGTTTCACTTCTGCTTTTGTTTATATGAGTAATAATCCTGGCATCCTTTAAGCTTTTACTATGTGCCAATTACTGTGCTAAGCACTGGGTCAGATGCCATACAATCATATTGGACACAGTGCCTGTTCCCAAGCTAAGGGGAAGGGAGAACAAATGTTTTATTTCCATTTTACAGATGAAGAAAATGAGGCACAGAAAAGTTAACTGTCTTGCCCAAGTTCACACAACAGGCAAATGGCAGAGCTGGGATTAGAACTCTGGTCCCTAACTCCCAGACCCATGTTCATTCCAGTACAAAAATCATGAAAATCAACAAAATTGCCTAGATATTACTTTCCTAATATTTAATGAATTAAGCAAAGAGAACCCCTATAAGGATTGTACCTGGAGAGTTTCCAATATACTATAAGTCTTGGCTATAGGAGGAAGAGTCAAGCAGAGAAATACCCATTCCATTCCTATCTTGGGCAGTGGCTAGCAAGTAGAAGGCAGTCTGCTACAAGTCAAAATTCACCTATACTGGACAGCAGTAATATGGGAGACAGATGAGGGCAGAGACTCAGGTTTACTGAGTGGAAGAAAGCAGTGGTAAACCACTTCTGTGTTTTTAACCAAGAAAACTCTATGGATACGTTACCAGAAGGACTACAGATGGAGGTGGGGCATTTTGGGAGGGATGCATCCATGGAATCACTGTGGGTCAGGAATGACTCAACAGAATAAGACAAGCACAGAGAAACTGATATAATTGGGGGGTTATTTCTCTCAAATGTAGTTTCTAGTCAAGAAATCAAAATAAGAAACTCCAGACTAACCTACAATAAGATACTGGCCAACTTCCAACTAGAAAAATAATTTATTGTAGGACTGTACTGCCGATTGAAGATGCCGTGACATTCTAGTTAAGCTATGTGGTTACAAGAAGAGAAAACCTTGAACAGAATAAATCATGGAAATGTCACTGATTGAAATGTCTTGATAGGAGTTTACTGACAGATTCAACGAAGCTAGTAATTGGTTCTTATCCTAGTACCTCAGGCTCAAAAAGCTCACTTCAGTACACAGAGCTCTTGCAACACTTTTCAAGAAATTACAACAAAAGCAGGAGATTTTATGACCCCTAAAGCAGTTTGCTTTGGCTAAAATGTAACAATTCTTTAAATCTACCAAAGGGTAGATTGAGAACATATTGGCCTGCTATCGACACACTTACATGTAATGTATTCGAATACCATTCAGAGTGTGGCAGATGATATCATGACTTCGAATGTCACAAATTATCACATGAATGTTGCTCAAATGGAATACATCAGTCCGGCGATAATTCATTGCTCGAGCGGCAGAGAAGTAGAGTGTCTGAGCTATTAGGGCTGTTTCCAGATATTAATAACATTTTTTAATCCATTACAATTCACCTTATTTAACACTTTTGTGTTCTCCATGTTAAATATCCATAAGCATTCTACTAAACCCTGGGAAATAACTATTTGATAAAAATTGGATGTGGTTCTTGGCCCACAACAGGAAGTGGGTAGGGAAGGCCAAGGACTTAGAGGGGCTGGGAATATAGATGGAGAATTGTGTTTTTGTTTATCCAAACTAGTCAAGAAGACATTAAATTCACTTGGAATATATAACCCCAAGTGGATTTTCTGCTGGGACATTTCTGAATTTGAGGTGGGATCCAAGTTTTGTCATTGGACTGCTTCTATAGGCAGAAAATAGATTCTACTAGTTACTCTATCTTTACTGTGTCTATCATGGCTAGTGTATGACACATTTAGGAATTAGAGAAGAAGGCAAGATAATAATAATTACGGTATTTCTTAAGCGATTACTATGTGCCAAGCACTGTTCTAAGCTCTGGGGTAGATACAAGGTAAATAGGTTGTCCCACGTGGGGCTCACACTCTTAATCCCCATTTTACAGATGAGGTAACTGAGGCCCAGAGAAATGAAGTGACTTGCCCAAAGTCACATAGCTGACAAGTGGCGTAGCCAGGATTAGAACTCACGACCTTCGACTCCCAAGCCCGTGATCTTTCCATTAAACCGTGCTAATCCGTGTCTTTCTGAAACCTGGACTACAGTGAAGTTAACTGAAGTCATGCTCACCAAACAAATAGAAGCAGAATATCGTAGCTTCCCTGGTAGTGATTCATTGTTGCAAGTGACCTACACATGTTGCTAAGATTATGCCTCAACACTTAACCTTCTTTTACAAGATATTGATAGAATAAAACTTAAAATAATTATGAATTTGTAAGTATCACCATGAACTCTGATAGAGCACAGATTTTAAACAACAAAATTTTTGGTGCGTAAACCTTAAAAGCAGAAACGATTGTTAATAATGTTGCTATTTTCATATACTATTGACGTAAACAGACAAGATATGGGTTCAGTAAAAAGGTATGTGAAGATAGAAGTACAACCAAGTAAACCCAATTTTCATTTTGGCTCCTGGTGAGCTTCCTCATATACAAATTAAAGCTAACTTACCAGGGCTTTATTACACACTGTCCCAATTCCGAAGATGCTATGTCTGAATACATATTCCTGACAATTCAGAAGGCAGGACTAATGGATAGCTGATCCATAGCCAGGAGGACATATTCCTTCCAACAATAGTGTTCTTGGCTTGACGTCAACAGGGTTGAAATAGGTAAGCACTAAAATATGAAAAAGGGGAGGCATTACGGATTTTGGAGAATCTGGTTTGGACTATAACTGAAATGCATAGTGAGAAATGAATTTTTTATTACTTCAGTTTTCATTCTGTCTATATCCTTTACTGAATCACAGTCTTAAATGGTGTGGCATAGCACAGAACTGCCAACCTGTCAACAGTCAAGAGAGTGATTGCTCTCTTTGAGCATAGGCTACAAAAGATCAGAATACCAAGAAGCAGGATGAAAAATGGAGGTAGGCTTTTCATGAGATTTACATGATCAAGAGCAATATGATATGAAAACAACACAAGAGAGAGTGTGTCACATAATCCGTATTTTGAAACATGCTCATGAGTACAAATTGTTGCCTAACCCTAGCCCTGTCTCTGGCCTGGGGTACCCTCCCTCCTCAAATCTGAGACAATTACTCTTTCTCCCTTCAAAGCCTTATTGAAGGCATATCTCCTCCAAGAGGCCTTCCCAAACTTACTCCCTTTTCTCATCTCCCACTCCCTTTTGCACTTCCCTGTCTTTCCTTTGCACTTCCCTGATTTGTTTCCTTTGGTCTTCCCCTCTTCCAGCTTCATAAGCACTGATGTACATATCTGTAATTTTATTTATATGAATTGAAATCTGTCCTCCCCCACTAGACTGTACGCTTCTCGTGGGCAGGGAGTGTGTCTGCTTATTGTTGTATTGTACTCTGCAAAGTGCTTGGTACAGTGCTCTGCACTCAGTAAGCACTCAATAAATACCAGTAATGAATAAATGATTATCACCATTTGCAACGTTTTCACAAAGAAATGTCACATTTTTCTGAAATTACATAGAGTAATATGCCTTCCAGGCCTCTGTGTGCCCTATTTCAGTTTGCCATACAGCAGTTACTTGGGCAGCTTTCTGTCTTACACATATGTGAAATTGTCCTTTGAAGATAACTACTGATGGTGAAATATGAATCATTATAAGAAATTATGTCTGGTAAGACCAATGTGTAGTTATCAGTTCAGTGGGAAGATGTACTTTTCTGAACTGTTGAATCTGCTTTTGTTTAGAGATATGGGAGAAGGTTTTGCCTTTTCTCTTTAGATTGGCTCCTACACAAAGAGCATTCAGAAGGAATAAGGAAGAGGTGGATTTTGACCAAAGCTGAAAGGGAAATTATTGGCAAATCTTAATCAGAGTTCTAAAACTCTGATTAAACATGTCAGAAATAAAATGCAAAGAAATTCAAGAGGGGATTCAAATAGAAATTTCACAGATTGAGATTTCAATTGCACAAACAATAATTAACTAGAGATAAAGAGGCTTATATTTGTTCCGACTTTATCCTCACTATTGTCTTCAAAGCTCTCCATCACCTTGCCCTCTCTTACCTCACCTCCCTTCTCTCCTTCTACAGCCCAGCCTACATACTCTGCTCCTCTGCCGCTAACCTCCTCACTGTGCCTCGTTTTCACCTGTCCCACTGTCAGTCCTTGACCCACATCCTACCTCTGGCCTGAAATGCCCTTCCTCTTCACATCTGCCAAACTAGCTCTCTTCCCCCCTTCAAAGCCCTACTGAGAGCTCGCCTCCTCCAGGAGGCCTCCAGGCTGAACACCCCTTTTCCTCTGCTCCTTCTCCCCTCCCCCTCGCCCCTACTCCCTCCCTCTCCTCTACCCCCTTCCCCACCTTATAGCTCTTGTATATATTTGTACATATTTATCATTCCATTTATTTTAATTATGCCTATATATAATTCTATAATTCTATTTATCTATTTTGATGCTATTGATGCCTATCTATTTGTTTTGTTTTGTTGTCTGTCTTCCCCTTCTAGACTTGAGCCCATTGTTGGGTAGGGATTGTCTCTATCTGTTGCCGAATTGTACTTTCCAAGTGCTTAATACAGTGCTCTGCACACAGTAAGTGCTCAATAAATATGAATGAATGAACATAGTGACCTTTACTCTAAGGGTATCTGCTTGGAAAATGGATTGAAATTGTTTAACCACAAATTAGATCATAACCCCCTAAAACAGATCCTCCCAGCCTATTTTCCCATAAAACTCATGAAATGATCTTAGGCATTTACTTCCATCCCTTCTGCCACTGTCTCAGCAACAGCAGCTACAAGAAGGGCCAAACAATCTCTCCTGTCGACCACCTTGATCCACCCATGGCCTAGGGAAAAAGCCAAGGACTGGGAATCAGGAAACGTGGGTTCCAGTCTGGCTCCTCCACTTGACAACTCCTTTAACTTCTTTGGGCTTCAGTTTCCTCATCTGTAATAAGGGGATGAAGTACCTGCTCTCCACACCTCTAAGACTCTGAGCCCCAAATGGGACTGTGACTGTATCTTCACCTTATTATCTCATATCTACTACAGTGAGTGGCACTTAGTATGTACTTAATAAAGTCCAGAGTCCCTTCTCCTCCCTCCATTAGAAAGTGACAAAGCAAACAGGAAAGAAAGACTTTTGGACTTCTTATAACTCCTTTGAAAGGTTTGACTCCACCTAAAGACAAGCGGTCTATACCCCAAGAGAAACTCCTCCCAGAAAGCTCCATTGGCTGTTGGGAAATGCAGATAATTTGCCCCTTCACTTTGCTTCCTGGGAAATTTCCCTGCCAGCTTTCAACCAGACTTCTGGGACAGTTTGAAATCACATAACTCTCACCAAAAATTGACTGTAACACAGCAGTCTAACAGCTACACTGTAACTTACTGGGTTTTCAATTCCCCCTTTTGCCATCGTTATCTTCACAGCTGCCTCAGCTTCAAAACAAACTTATCAGTCTTCTGTCTCCTGTCTGTTCACCTCAGTGCCATATCGTATGAGGTTTTATATACTGGTTACCTAATCCAGAGAAGGGATGAAGCGTACTGCTTCTGTACTGTTCTGTGTCCAGGACTTTATTGCTTGTGATTCTGCCTTTCAACTCAATATTAATTTTGCTATGTTTGTAATTTTGACCAAACTGCAACATAATAATAATACTAACCATAATGATATCAATTATAATGACAATACCAATAATGATTGTGATAATGAAATTCATTAAGCACTTTCAAGGTGACAAGCACTATATTAAGCTTTGAAGTAGATACTAGATAATCAGATCAGACACAATTTCTGTCCCACAGTCTAAAAATGAGGGAAAGCATGTATTTTCTCCCCATTTTACATATAAGGAAGGTGAAACCCAGAGAACACAAAGGTCACACAAATGGCATATGGTAAAGCAGGGACTAGAACCCAGGTCTCTTTCCATTATAGGATACCATTCAGCAGTAATGGTGGCATTATCTTCCAAACAATAAAAATCCCTTTGGGAACTGAACCCTCAAAAAAGGATCATGCCAAAAAAGAGAAACAAAACTGTAGAATTCAGCACAACAGTGCAGCCAAAAGCAGTATTTTCTTGCAGACAAGGTGAAAGCCATTGTCAGTCAGTCAAGTTCTATCAGTTATACTTAGACACATTGATAAAATTTCATTGCCAGAAGGATCATTTTGAATGCTAAGGGACAGATATGCATAAATGGAATAGATTAGCCTGGCAAAACGTCAAAGTTTTTCTAAAGTCTAGTGAAATCACCCCTGCAAATAGGGCAATAAAGGATGGCAAAACTTTCATTCAATAGTATTTATTGAGCGCTTACTATGTGCAGAGCACTGTACTAAGTGCTTGGAATACACAATTCGGCAACTGATAGAGCCAATCCCTGCCCAATGACGGGCTCACAGTCTAAACTGGGGAGACAGACGGCAGAGCAAAACAGAAGGAACCAAAAACAAGACAACATTATCACGATAAATAGAATCAAGGAGATGTACGCCTCATTAACAAAATAAATAGGGTATAAAAATATATACAAATGAGCACAGTGCTGAGAGGAGGGGAGGAGGGAGGGGGACGAGCAGAGGGAAAGGGGCTTAGCTGAGGGGATGTGAAGGGGGAAGGGGGAGAAGCAGAGGACGGAGGGAGAGCAGAGAGGGGGCGGAGGGAGAGCGGAGGGGGAGCAGAGAGAGCAGAGGGAAAAGGGGGTAGCTCAGTCTGGGAAGGCTTCTTGGAGGAGGTGAGCTCTCAATAGGGCTTTGAAGAGGGGAAGAGAGTTAGTTTGGCGGAGGTGAGGAGGGAGGAGATTCCAGGACAGCAGTAGGATGTAGCCCAGAGGTCGATGGCAGGATAGGTGTGAACGGGGGACAGTGAGGAGGTGAGTGGCAGAGGAACAGAGTGCATGGGGTGGGCAGCTAGAAAGAGAGAAGGGAGGTGAGGTAGGAGGGGGCAAGGTGATGGAGAGCCTTGAAGCCAGGAGTGAAGAGTTTTTGTTTCGTGCAGAGGTTGATAGGCAACCACTGGAGGTTTTTAAGGAGGGGAGTGACATGCCCAGAGCGTTTCTGTAGGAAGATGATCCAGGCAACGGAATGAAGAATAGACTGGAATGGGGACAGGAGGAAGGGAGATCAGAGAGAAGGCTGATAGAATAATCCAGCCGGGATATTATGAGAACTTAAGCAATAGGCATGACCATGTGGCACATATATCTGATTTTATACCCTATTTCATGTTTAAGAGATCAAATATGACTTTTTGCCACCATGTTCATAAAGTTGGTATCACAGAACATCACCCAGTCTGTTCTCTTAGCTTTCCTATTCTTCCCTTCTGAGCTTGTCCTCCTGCCTCCTTCCTGTCTGCCCCTTCCCTGCCCCACTTCCTATGCTTACTGTTGCTCCTGCCCCTGCTGGCAGTTGTTTGGGCGCAGAACAAGTGGGACAGCTGCAGTAGGGATTGCTGAACTGTCTGCTAATGGCCATGGTAGACTCAGCAACAACAGTTACAGGGAGAGTCAAGCAATCTACCCTGTCATTAATCCTGGTTAACCTCAGGGGTAGCGGTGGCCCTGGGAGAAAGCCATTGGCTATGGCAGAAGCTGATAGAAAGTCCTGGATCCTACAGTAAGTGTCTCTGAAGGGAGAAGGCCCTGAATTCAAAACAGATTCTCCCCTCCCTAGACATATCCAAGAGATTTGTAAGGCTGCTGTGAGGACTCCACTTCTTCTTCCTGGAACTCATCCCAATTCCCAAAGTCTGCCCAAATCCCCAATGTCCCACAGGCTTAAAACCTTGTTCCCAACAAGACTTCCTCTTCTCTCGAGTTCTAGGAGCACTGTTAGTAAGCAATGTCTTTATCAATCTTTTGTTTAATGTATTAATATAGTGGTTCGCAAGTGCCCACTAGAACTTGAATCAACTCCATCTCCCAAAAGTAACCTGTTTCTAAATAAAAACACAACCATAACAACCACACATAATCATAAACACTCACATGGACCTACATACATACATAAAGAAGCACGGGCTTATAGAAGCAACGTGGCTTAGTGGGAAAAGCACAGGCTTGGGAGTCAGAGGTCATGGGTTCTAATCCCTGCTCTACTGCTTGTCAGCTGTGTGACCTTGGGCCAGTAACTTAACTTCTCTGGGCCTCACCTCATCTGTAAAATGGGGATGAAGACGTGAGCCCTATGTGGGACAACCTGATTACCTTGTGTCTACCCCAGTGCTTAGAAGAGTGCTTGTCACATAATAAGCGCTTAACAAACACCAACATTATTATTATTATTATGGCCTAGAGGAGCAGTGTGGCTCAGTGGAAAGAGCACGGGCTTTGGAGCCAGAGTTCATGGGTTCGAATCCAGGCTCTGCCCCTTTTAGCTGTGTGACTGTGGGCAAGTCACTTCACTTCTCTGGGCCTCAGTTCCCTCATCTGTAAATTGGGGATTAAGACTGTGAGCCTCATGTGGGACAACTTGATTACTCTGTATCTACTCCAGCACTTAGAATAGTGCTCTGCACAGAGTAAACACTTAACAAATACCAACATTATTATTAGTAGTGGTAGCATTATAAACACACAAAATGCAAAACAAATTAAAAAAGAGAGAAGGAATGAGTGAAATAGACATGGATTGGGACACTGAATCTTCCTCTCTTAGATGTTGTCACTAGCACTGATAGATTTTTTTTTCTTTCTATATCATTGCCATGTTCACCACTGTGTTTCTTAGACTTTAACAAATTTCCTCCAAGTTGCTAAAACTCCCTGAAAACCTCATCCAAACAAATCCACCCCATGAGACCACAATTTTTTTAAAAATAGTTTTGAGTTTCTCTATGTGATTTGGATAAACTCTTCTGCACAGCATGCATTTGTGCACTGTACAGTGCAATTCTGTTTTATATTTCTTTCTGCAATGCACTTTTAACTTTCTTTGAGATATTCTATGTCAGTATGATTACTATTTACAACTTAAAACTGCATAAATATTACTCACCTCTAACTGATTAAGTTCAGTGTAATTGATTGGGTACCCAGATTTAGTCCAATTTAAATAGCTCCCAACTGATAGTAGTGCTTTTTAATGGAAAAAATGATTCCAGTTTACATTTCATTTTAAGGCACAGTTTCCAGGAAACAATAGTATCATAAATTCAGAACTATCTGCTTATCTGCTGAGCGTTAAAAGAAGGTAGAAGGGAATGTCACAGTATTTCAAAGATGCCAAAGTTGACTGCAGAAACAATATGGTATGGTACTATTCTCCACTGTTGACAAGAATATAAAAAGCCTGACTACACCAATTCTGAAGAATGCTGCTATGTGCTCTGAGAACCTCAGGACTGATTCAGTTCACAGTGAAGCATAATAAAGATAATCTAAATCTATGTGAGGGATTCTTAAATCTACCTCAGCACATTTTATCAATCCTTCAATTAATCAGATTTATTGAGTTCTTATTGTGTGCAAAGCTCTGTACTAAGCACTCAAGAGAGTACAATATAACAGAGCTGGTATTTCCTGCCTACAACCAGCTTACAGTCTTGTTACACAATACATTTATTATGAAAATTCACATTTCTTCTTGTCTCCAAGACATCTCCACATAGGTGCTGGAGACTTAAATTTAGCATGGCTAAATAATAATAACAATAATAATGATAATTTTTGTTAAGCATTTACTATGTGCCAAGCACTGTTCTAAACACTGGGGGAAATACCATGCTATCAGGTTGCCCCAGTTGGGGCTCATATTCTTAATCCCCATTTTACAGATGAGAGAACTGAGGCACAGAGAAGTGACTTACCCAAAGTCACACAGCTGAGAAGTGGCAAAACTGGGATTAGAACCCATGACCTCCGACTTCCTAAGCCTGGGCTCTTCCCACTAAGCCATGCTGTAACTTCTAAAACTGAGCTGCTTTCTTTTTTAATCTCTTTGTGTTCTAAAATAATGAATACACCCAGTTGTTCTAGTAGCTCGTGAATAGCATTAGGGGTCTCCACTACTGGTACCTGCCTATCTCTTTGAGGGCCCAGACTGTTTCTTTTTGTCTGTCATAGTCTCCCAAACACTCAGTACAAAACTTGGAGAATACTGTTCCAAAAATACTCTTGGATAAATTAATCTATGCTGTACTCATAGATTTATGACAAGCATTTGAAACTTTGACAACATTGAATAAGCTTGGTTAACATGCAAAGTTTTTCATGGCCCTGAGATTGCCCAAGATGATGTGCCTAACTACATTAGAATTTTCCAGAGTGAAGCAACTGCTAATGTGTTATACAAATTCTTTGGGTAAACCAGTTCACTGAATAGGTCTTAATGCATGTATATGTCACCCAAATAAACTGGACCACTTTTACTGAGAAGTCTTAATGTACTTTATTGGAACTGTAAAGAAAGAATATCATGTGAAGTAGACAATATGGAAGGATTATTAGAGATGGCATTGGAAGAGAGAAACATTAGTCAAATTAAAATAAAGAAGATTGAAGGGGTCATAGAAAATATCACATAGAAAACTTGGAACACTGTGACAGTATCAGACAGTAAATGGTTCACCTTAACAATATTTCATAGTATGTGCTCATACATATAATGAGAGTAGAGTCCTGTGCTACAAATGTGAGCAGATTATAGAGCTCAGGGTTTGTCAAGAGGAGTTCTAGTTCCTTAGGACCAAAGTTGGTACTTTTGTCGGAAACCAGTGTTGTTTTTTATATATTCCTTGTGAACTAGATAATCTTTCAATGTCTTTTCATCAATTCTGGCATCTCTACAAATATTGCAATGGGTGTTTTTCCAAAATTCTTATTAAATAGATGAGGCTTCTTAGAAATATCTGGCAAGCATTTCATTTAGAAATCATCGTGCCTTTCTTTCTTTGTATCTTTCTTTTATTCTTCAGAATTGAGTTTTGTTTGCAGGATTTCTCAGTTTCTGCAATTTTTTCTACATTAAAACTCTGCCTCATCTTCTATATTATATTTTGATATATATGTTTAAAGTAATTTATTCTGAGATTCATTCAGTAAACATGGAACACAGAAAAAAGTTATCTGGCATCCTTCTTTGGGTTAAGTCTAATGATGGGAGGAGCTAAGGCCAAGCTTTTCTGAGTCGCTCATATTCAAGACAACGAACTTCACGTAGGAAGCCTGGATGCACATGACAGATTATTGGACTCTCCAAAGCTTATCATGTTGCCACTGCTTAGCCTGCTGGAAAGAGGTTTCTGACAGATTCTATGACTCTGCCCTTTGCCCTTTTGGAATACACACTTTTCCTTTAGATCATACACTTTATACGTACAGAGATCGCTTGGTCACCATATTTTGAAAAGCCCTCAAATACTAGTGAAGTAATAATGTTGGTATTTGTTAAGCGCTTACTATGTGCAGAGCACTGTTCTAAGCGCTGGGGTAGACACAGGGGAATCAGGTTGTCCCACGTGGGGCTCACAGTCTTAATCCCCATTTTACAGATGAGGGAACTGAGGCACAGAGAAGTTAAGTGACTTGCCCACAGTCACACAGCTGACAAGTGGCAGAGCTGGGATTCGAACTCATGAGCCCTGACTCCAAAGCCCGTGCTCTTTCCACTGCGCCACGCTGCTTCTAAAAAATGTTGGTATTTGTTAAGCGCTTTCTATGTGCCGAACACTGTTCTAAGCGCTGGGCTAGACATAGGGGAATCAGGTTGTCCCACGTGGGGCTCACAGTCTTAATCCCCATTTTACAGATGAGGGAACTGAGGCACAGAGAAGTTAAGTGACTTGCCCACAGTCACACAGCCGACAAGTGGCAGAGCTGGGATTCGAACTCATGAGCCCTGACTCCAAAGCCCATGCTCTTTCCACTGAGCCACGCTGCTTAAGCCATAATATATCTACAGAATATCACATAATGAATGTTTTGTATAGAGGTACAGAATGTATTTTTCAAAACTCCTAAATTATAATATTCTTTTCCTTTTAAATGATCTTCTACATATTGCCATATATTTTCAAACATAGTATCTGTAGCATCCTTTACTGTATTTCAAAACAGAGTTTGTGGTAATACTTGAGCAGATTAAATACACTATTATGAGAGGTTGATTTTCTAGCCACTGAGCCTAAGACAAATCAAAAATTTTATCTAACCTGAAAGAGTAGTGTGGAACAGAGTCACAATTTACTTAAATATCTGCCTCCCCTCTAGATTTTAAAAGCTCTTTGAGGGCAGGGATTATGTATACCAACTCTATTGTATTCTACTCTCCCAAGGATTTAGTACAATGCTCTGTCCACAGTGAGCACTCAGTAAATATCATTGATTTATAACATGATAAAAAGACTGAGTTTCTAGACTTTGTATAGTCTTCTTTATGCCACTGGACAATCCGAATAACCTGAATCTCAATTTTCTCATCAGTTAATTTGGGAATAAAATGTATCTTAAACATAATCCCAGTCAGGGTTCTTTCTCACCCAGACTCTCTGAATCTGCAGGTCCACACTGCTTTCCCCTGTCACTAGACATAAGTCAAGCTCTGACCTGCAGGGATGAAGGATGGACTGAAGCTGAAGCTCCAGCATGCAGCCCCACTGCTAGAAAGTTGGTGATGCAGTGATTGTTGGATTATATGCAGCCCAGTTGGAGGTCTGATAACCATTCCTTTAACAGAACTTATTTAAATGATTATTTTAAAGGAAAATGAATTTTTTTCAGAGTTCAAGTTTGATCATTTTTCTCTTTTAGTGTCTTCCCACCATTTAAGTGAGAATGAACAGATAGATCACATAGAGTAATCAAAGCCTAACTAGAACCCAGAACCATATTAATGTTTAGCATCTGATCCCTGGGAGCCCCACCTGTGGGAAGTCCTCATTAAAGCTCTCTGATGAATGATTAGCTTCTATTCTCTGGACCAAGTGACTGGAGCCCAAAAATTCTGATTTACTTTTGTCAGCCCTGAGTTCTGCTTGTTGATTATCCTATTTCACCTGTTTTGGGTCTTGATATCAACCTGTTGATGATGCTGTTTTTTCCTCCCATATAACTAGACCTCTAATTATGCTGCTTGCAGCTGGCAAAGGTCTTCACACTCATTATTTCAAGTTATTCTCACTATACTCAGGCTGGCCCTCTCTTTCATTCTGATCTCATCTCCTCTCTCTTCTTCATCTTGATGTTTCTGCAATACTCCTCCATAAAGCAGAGTTCTGGATGGCTTATTGCTGCAGTTTAAAAACATTCAAAAAAAGTTTGTTTCTTCCTGAAGTGTGGAAAGTGTGCCATATGAAGACTCAGGATTGGGAGCTCAGATTATTCTTCCTCCTGTGAGTTGATTTTATTTTATCAAATGTTACAAAAGTTTACTCTGAGTAAAATTAGATTGTGCTAAAACATTAGTACTTCCAAGTAATTAGGCTGGGTCAAATATATTGGTAATTTGATTCATTTAGTGACCTAGATTCAAGAAGAATTGTTGTTTCAAATTATTATCCCAACCTTTTAGGCTCTGCCGAGTGCTTCCAACAGAATCCACAATACAAGTGTTGCATTACTATTGAAAATCCAATTATTATAAGCAATTTTTGGTCAACATGGTTCATTGACCTTCACTTTTCTTTTATAGGGAAAATATTCAAAGTATAGTCTGTTAGGAAAATCACTTTAAATTCTATCACCTTAAGATTAATGCAGCTATTTTCTCCATCAACAAATACCTTAGAAATGTTGGAAATGAAAATTGCCAACTCCTAGGAGTGGAAGTAACATATACTCTTGTCCCTGTGTCTTCACATAGTGCAGTGTATCAACTAAAGTCTGAGTTCAAGAATTAATGTCAGTACATTTTCAGACAATGGTCAATACGTACTCTGAGGTGGAATTTTAAAATAACCATGCTTTGAAGAGATTTTAGGTTCTTGTGTAATGAATAATTTGAAAATCTTAAGCACAGCATATCATAGGCAGCAAATACGGTATTCATGAAATGCTTACTAGAGAAGCAGCGTGGCTCAGTGGAAAGAGCACGGGCTTGGGAGTCAGAGGTCATGGGTTTGAATCCTGGCTCTGCCACTTGTCAGCTGTGTGACTGTGGGCAAGTCACTCAACTTCTCTGTGCCTCTGTTACCTCATCTGTAAAATGGGGATTAAGACTCTGAGTCTCACGTGGGACAACTTGATTACCCTGTATCTACCCCAGCGCTTAGAACAATGCTCTGGACATAGTAAGTTCTTAACAAATGCCAACGTTATTTACCAAGCAGTGGGATAGGATAGGATAATCAGTTTGGATAATGTTCATGTCCCACATGAGCTCACTGTCTTAATCCCCGTTTTACAGAGAAGTTAAGCAAATTACCCAAGCTCACATAGTAGGAGAGTCAGGATTAGAACCCAGATCCTTCTGACTCCCAGGTCTGTGCTAGGCCATGCTGCTTTTCTACAAGATAATCAGGACCCAAATGGCGCTCAAAGTCTAAGTAGGGAGGAGAACAGGTATTGAATCCTCATATTGAAGATGAGAGAATGGAGGCACAAAGAAGTTAAATCACTTTTCCAATGACCCACAGCAGGTACATGGTAGAGCCAGCATTAGAACCCAGGGCCTGTGACTTAAAGGTCCATGCTCTTGCACTAGGCCATGCTGCTTCTTTTGATAAAGCAAAATAGATAAAGAAGACATGAATGATTGTTACAACTTTATCACCTGAAGAGTTCTAAGAATGAACAACAAAGAATTCAGCACCATTATGGGTGAACATGAAGGGGAGTCTAGGTCTTCCCTTTGTGTAGTTACCTAGATTATGGCAGTTTTATTTCCTTTGTGTAATGAGGCAAAGTTACAGTAAGATCTGCTTCACTTAAACTTTAGTTCCTTAATAGGTGAGTGGAAATCTCTGAAGTGCAGACATCAGGAATATATGCTCTTGGGTTAGGTGCCTCAGAAATTTTGAATTTTCCTGAAGACTGTGTTAATTATCTTAATTTTGAGGCAAGTGTTCAGGCCAAAAAACTGTGTTTAACAAGTTTCTCTGCATTTCAGTTTTGCTGAAGTTAAAAATTAGTAATTTGGTTGAATAGGTCTTCAGAAACAGTGGAGATCTGACGATTTGACTGAAGTGCTGTTGAATGTCCCATTGAAAGAAAGACTGGATAAGTTCCAACTCCCACTAGTGAAAGTCTGTAACTGTGGTTGGAATTGGAGGAATTTAAATTTAACTTCTCTATCTCATTGTCTTAAATTACATTTGCCATGTCTAGGACTATTGGGTGTTTTCAAGTGGGTAAGTGAACCTTTTCGTGTTACTTCCACCAGTGGCCGTAACTCACTACTGCTTGCAGATCACTGTACATGAAATGTAATTATTGATCTGTGGTGAACATGTAATATCTTTTAGAAATAGGCTTCTACATTTCCTTTGCCAATCAATTTCCACATCAAACATTCCTGTTTTCTACCTCTTTTTAGTTTGGATTTTACCTTTCTTTTAAAACAGTCATAATTCTGTTTCACTTGAAACATTCAACTTATTAGTATCATCCCAGTGAACTGTCTAAAGTAAACTGAACATATATTGCCTGAAAGTATCCAGGTATATCTTAAAGCAGTCTAACTTGACTTATAGACAATGCTGTAGTATATATTACTACTGCATCAGATTTCTTCCTGTTCACCTCCCTCACCACAAAATGACAGTGGGGTGGAACAAGGCGCTCTAGAGACTGCAGGATTGGCTAATCACAGACTGGGAGAAAGCTTTGCACCAAAGGCTCTGTGCCAGTAGAAAAAAAGAGAAGGTGCACTCACTCCCCCATCAGTCTTTGGAGTGTGCTCATGAACACCTGTATAAGACTCTGCCTATATACAGTTTGTGGTGAGTAGAATTTTTTTTTTAATCATCACCTAAAACTATGCAGGAGGGACTGTAGTTTCAGTGAATATCTGGCAAGTTTTCCAATTTCAAATGTTCTTAGAATGAAATGAAAGGAGGTGATTTTCCTCTCAGACAAGAAGAGACCCCTAAAATGCTCTAACACTGATGAGAAAAATTCAGTTGAGTAGCAATTAAATTTCTATGAACTATTTTCATTCATGCTAATAATGACTATAAAATTTATGATCACTAAACTTCCTCCAAAATCCCACCTGATTTATGTCTCATTTTAAAAACTCAAGACTTGTGATATCTATGCCATAATCAACCTCTGACTACATGTCAAATTCCCTGTTTCTAAACTGAAAACATTGAAACCAAAAAAAGTCATCTTGCTCTAGATGTAAATTTTAGGGTTTTTCTGTAAGGTGACATGTGAGTTAAATCATGGTTAAGTGCAACAAATTTTGAGCAAAACAAAATGTATCATTTGAATCCTTTTTTGAAGGATTTTTTTTCCTCAAATCAAGTTGGAAGACAAAATATATCTGTGAAAAAAGAGTAAGGGTAATTCTTGAAAATATCAAAGTACATTGCAATAAGATTAAGAAGTCTACCTTGAATCTTCTTCTAATTTACTGTGGTAGAAATCATTTACATTTTTGCATGTGCCTTCCACGATACATCAGGTACAACCCAAATAGTACTGCAGAGAGGACAATAAGCAAAAAAACTGTCAAAATATACCAACACTCTATAAAACCATGTACAACTAGTAATTCAAGTTCTGAAGTTTAAATGATTTAATTTGTAGATTGAGGTAGGAAATTTTTACTGTGTAGGAAAGGAAAAGAACATCTAACATAAAAATACTAATAGTATATTAAGTTAATGGAATGTTTTTAGTTACAGTAGTGAAAGCTGTGTCTTTTAAGATTTTGCAGATGTAAATTTACAAAAGTGAATTAATTCATGGCACAGTTTGACCTGGTGAGATTAGATTTAAATGGGAAAAATAAGAAAAGACAAAATCAAATAGATAAAAAACCATTGTGTGATACAGCAGTTGTTGTTTTTTTATCCTTTCTAACATAGATGATTATTCTTCAATACATTAGAAGGTAAAGAGGCCTTGGGCCTGGTTTCTGAATGATCACAAACTACCTGGAAAGTTGTCTCAATGCCTGAAATGCTTTGGGATGACCCTTCATAGCAATGTTTAAAATGATGTGAGCAGAGGTTGTCTGGACATACTAAGAAATTTACCAATCCCCAATAGAAGGGATTGAACTCTGACCCAGTGTAGTGCTGAATCTCCTATGACTGCCAGTTGTATGACAAAAAGACCACAGTCCTGGGAGACAGAAGGACCTGCGTTCTAATTCAGCCTCTGCCACTTGTCTGCTGTGTGACCTTGGGCAAGTCACTTAACGTCTCTGTGCCTCAGTTCCTCATCTGTAAAATGAGAATTAGTACTGTGAGCTCCATGTGGAATATGAACTGTGTCCAACTTGATTAGCTTGTACCTATCCCAGTGCTTAATACATATAGTAATCACGTAACAATACCGTTTTAAAAAAAAAGAGAGCTAATGCTAGTCTGAAGCCTGCCCACTGTAGACGTCCATGCAGTCAGAATGGAAGCACTGGAGCAGGCGCAGAAGGTACATAGACATGGCTACTGGTTCTACTGGTCCTCGAAGTGTGAGCTGATCTCCAGCAGGATCAGCTCCAGCCAGACACATGGGTAGCTGAGGCCAGCAGGGGTGGAAGAATAGACTTCCTCTCCCAATGTGATGCCCAGATCTCTGATGCTCCAGGAGATTTATTTTTTGCCAGTTAGCTTTTTTAGGGGTTTTTTTTTGTTTATTTTTTAGGGTTTTTTTGTTTGTTTAAAAGGAAAAATTAACAGGAAGCTCCTCATTTCATCCCTCATTAGGGAACAGTCTTAGACACTGCAAGAAAGTGGGCTACCTTAGCCCCGTGCTTCTCCTCCACCTGCCCCAGGCCACAGTCAACATGACCTGGTGGATGGACAGGAACCACAGGTGCTTTCCTGCTTTGAGGGAAGGGGAAAGAAGGACTTTCTCACTCCCAGTCCCAAGCTGCCAGAGTGACCTCTCTTTTCCCCTGGCTACACAGAAGTCAAAGGGGCTAGGGAACATGGAAGGAAATGTTCCAGGAGGGCACAATCCCTTCTGAATAGCCAGGATAGAGCAGTTTGTTTACCCCCACACCCAGATTCAGCAGAGAAAACTGGGCACACATGTGCCTAGCTAAATAGACTGCCCCCATTCCTAATTGATGTGTCCATGATCAACCTGTCTTTTTTCTTTCTGAGCTTAATGGAAAGTCCCACTTCCCTCTTTCCCAGCTCCAATCCCGGTTTGCAAAATGAATGACCTCCTAATTTAAACTATAAAGGCAGCCAATCGGGAGCACCCATGAACTCATTTTTTGACTTATCTATCACATTTATTGAGCATTAGTGATTTCACCTGACCACAGTGTAAAATGTGACTATGTCATGGAACCATTGATCCATCAGTGATGGAAAATCCTCTTCCTTCATAAATCTATATCTTCAAACCTAAGAAAAAGGTCCCTAAATTGCAGATACAACATTCGCATCAGGAATCCCTGACAGACTTTCTAATGTTAAACAAGAAAGATGAGGTTCTTTCATTCAGTTAAAAACACCCACCAATTCTCACCAATTCAAGTGCTTTAGCTCTTTTTAGTTCCCCCAAACTGCTACTTATTAATTGAATATTTCTGAAATGCAGTCGTTTGGGACAGATGGTTGCAATTACATCAAGTTAGCAGCCAACACATCAGTCACTCACTAGCAAATTCTGGCATCACTCATGTTTCTCTTGCTCGGAGATGGTTGTGGTCTGATTGATGCTTCTGTGGATAATTCCTATGATGTGGAAAGATAATCTGAGTGTGACCATTTGCCATCTTAACTGTAAAATATTCTTCATAAAATTAGCAGAAATGTCTTCAGAACAGAAACAATGATATGAGTCTCCCAACAGAGGAAGTGTTGATAAAACACATCAGTGGACCCAAACATGGAGAGCTGTTTACTTGCTATGCTGGCTAAAGATGTTTATGACAGTAAATGATGCATGTTTAGCTTTATCAGTAATTTCACTAAAGAAAATAAGCCTGGGTTAGATCAACCTTTTCTGTGGGAGGAGGATGATCTGCCTATTAAATCATTCAATGTGGTGTTAGATTAATTTTCATCATAAAGAGAGGTTTTGATTGAGAATATATGAACTATTCCCCATTCATATTAGCCAGCCTAGGACATTTGCCCAAATAGTGTTGATTTTTCAGCTGGTGGGCCTGAATTTGAGAACAATTAATAAACACCTTCAGTATTTGATCATATGAGGTGTGGCTATGCAAGTCAATGTCAGAGTCAAATAGTTCAATTCTACACTATAGACAATGTACTGTGCACTGATACGTGGAGAGAAAACTGAATTCAAAAAGCCAAAATGTCCTGTGGGTGACTAACGGGTTATTTATGTTGTCAGTGCAATATTAAAATTCAGACCATACTTGAGGTCTTTAGAGAAATTTTTAACATCCAACTTCTCAAATACCCTTGATGCCAGCAATCACTACTGATGACAAATCTACCTTCTCAAGGAGTTCCACTGTTGCCACCTGCAGACTAAAATAAACATCAAATGACTGGAAAGTATCACACATCATTAGGTTCCAGAACACATTATATACACTCATATTCTTATCCATATGAATATATTTGCTCACATTTGTGATCTTTTACATTTTCTACAGAAAAATGGCTGAAAAACAGAAAAATGAAAAATAAACACATTCAGATGAGTATTCCCATTATGTGTGTTTGTAAATTGTTCTGTTTTCTATGGGGATGTGTTACTTCTTTAGTGCCAAGGCCAGAATTTTCATTCTTGATTTTAGCAACAAGAAGCAACATGTTCATTTCACACTTCCCCTGCCAAAATAAAGTTGGAAACCCAGCTTGTTTTGCTTTCTTGAAGGTCCATGACACTAAATCTGTGGATTTTTCCCTTCAGGTCATTTCAGCAGGAGAGGTGTTATGTCTGGTGTGTCAGGAGCCTCAGGTCCTTGATAAAGGAATTGAATCTGCCAGTAGATAGAACAGAAATCAGTGTTAACTTTCACACAAACTAGGGAGGTGTACCACCTGCCTGTTCAAATTCAACATGCACTCCCTATTGCTCAAATATGTAAAGGATATTTCCCATCTCCCATACTGTTGAGGTGGTAGTTTTGAATAGTTTAAGTACACACTAGGGATAGTGAGAAGCAAAGAGGTTCAGGACTAGCTATGAAAAATCTGCCATTATTAATAATCAAATGGATTCATTCATCTGTTTAATGACAAATTGACCTGAAACTCCTTTCCTTCCCACCCCCATCTCCATTGAAAATTGTATATTGATATTTAATGCAATCTTCATATTGGATCTATGAAGGTGTAGCCTATGGTGAGCCAAGACTATCTACATGGCTCTCAAGAGTATATCTGAGAGCAAACCAAGAAACACTGACATTCACACCCTCTCTCCCCTATAGAATGTAAGCTCATTGTGGGCAGGGAGTGTGTCTGTTTATGGTTATATTGCACTCTTCCAAGTGCTTAGTTCATTGCTCTGTACACAGTAAGCGCTCAATAAATACAATTGACTGGATATTAGCCAAAAGAAGAGATTTTGTTGGGGAGCAGCCTTAGAGGAGAGGGGAGAGTATTTTCTGTCTGCCCCACTGTTCCAGAGATGGGGCGGTGTTACTCTCTAGGAATGCAGATTCTTGTGTTTGGTTAATGTTTTTTATTGACCATGGTAATCTTCCACTCAAGACTGAGAAAGCCTTGTGGTCAGGGAATGTGTTTGTTTATTGTTGTATTATACCCTTCCAATCACTTAGTACAGTGTTTTGCACACAGTAAGCACTCATTCATTCAATCATATTTATTGAGTACTTACTGTATGCAGTGCACTGTACTAAACTTTTGGGAGAGTACAATGAAACAGTGAACAGTCAGGTGAATGAAAAGGAATATGTCTCCCAACTTGGTGGTATTTTATTCTCCCAAATGCTTAGCATTTTTCCTGCACACAGTAAGTCTCAAAAAGTGCCAATTATTGAGCTGACATCCCTAGATAAGGGAAAAATATAGTCTAGTTTGCTATTCTACTAATTCAGTATGCTTTAATTACCTTCAAAGCTAAATAATTGCATGGTTAGGTTAAATGAAATTATTGTATTATGACAAATATTTCTAATTATATGCATAATTATGGACTTAAGTACATTGGGAGCATTTATATTTTCTAAATAGATGACTATTGTTGATTCACTCCAACTGAATAGGAATCTTCTTTTTGAAAAATGTCTCCAAGAAACTATGGGAAAAAATTATGTTTTATGTTAGTTTCTAATCTTTTCATATCTCTCTTCACTTGCATATAATGTCTATTGTCTGTCTCCTTAAATATTTACTCACCCAGCACAGAGACGACTCCAATAATTTAGGTTTCTTCAGAGTTACTGGCTTCACAAAGACAAAACTCAGAAACATAAAACCAATTTATATTGTAATTACTAAATTGGCAGGGTATCCAGTCACATTGTCATCCCTCTAGCAAAAAATGTCAGTAATTAAAGTTACTGGAAAAACTGAAGTCAGGGATTCCTCAGTCTCATCAGGTTGGTTTTGGTTGTTTATTTCAATTTCACTAAAACATTAATAAAAATACTTTCTGATTGCTTTCAGACAGCTCAGGAAATTATATTTTGCCATGAAAAATCTCTCCGACTTACATCATTATGCAGTACAAACAATGAGGAGAGCCCCATGGGTTCACTCTAAGTAAAAACACTACAAAACACTTGAACTATCACTTAGACTCTGGACTTTCAGTCAAAATTATTGGAAGGAACCAACTGATGCATAAAGGCGTGCATGGTGGCATCTTAATCCTGGAACCAGAAGGTTTTTTTCAAAACATTTATTTGAAGCTGTAGCACTGGTGTTTTCCTTAGCAAACAATTCTTTTATCTTCAATGCCTTCTTTTATCTTCAACACCATCTTTAAAAATGAGTGTGTCATCTTTACACAACTTTCTTTGAAACCCTAAGGAAGAGAAGAGGGATAGGATATGATGCCACTTTCAGACAGTTACATTCCACCTTCAGGTATGGAAACTGGTCCAGAAAGGCAGAGATAAAGTAAAGAAAAAAAAAAGAACACCAAGTGAAAGGGCTATTTAAAGGGGCAGAGAGACTCAGAATGACTAGGATACAGGATTAGAAGTCAAAAACCCTGAGATGCTATTAACCTGGTAAAGGACATGCTGAAACCTCAGCTTACATGATGGTAGTGAAGATTAATATAAATGTCTCTCTGAGCTGTGAGTAGATGAGTATAAAGACAATAGATAGTTCAGTCCAACTGGGATCACACTGTATATGTGTATTCACAGCTGTATTTTGAATTTGAAGATGATGGCTAGTGATATTCATTCATTTAATCATTAAGCTCCTCCTCTAGACTGTAAGCTCCAGTGGACAGGGAATGTGTCTGCCAACTGTACTGCATTGTACACTGCCAAATATTTAGCACTGTACTATACTATTAACTATTACACTATTAGCATTGATTGATTACAATGAGATCCTATTTCTATGTCCAGTCCATTAAGTGCTTGTGTGACAGGTTGCCTTCTGTTGCCTTTGCCACTTGAGGCAGGCGTGTCTGTTTTTTTGCTAGTAGGACTTTTTTTTTACCCAGGCTTCTCAAAAGCTTCCTTTAAGGAGAGATTGCCACACATGAGGCTTATCTCAAATCAGCCCAGACATACCACTTTTTGTGCACATTCAGGATCAGTGAGATAAAGATATTTGCTTGGTCAGTTTATTTTGTTACCTTCAATATCTCACCTCCTATGTGTCATTCTTCTCTGCCTTCAAATAATAGACTGAATATCAAGCCTCCTCAAAAACCACTTCTTCAAGTGTCCTGTTGCTGCTCCTTCCCCTTTTTCTTTCCCTCTTAAACCTGTAAACTTTGAATTGGCTTTTTCCACCTATGAAGCAACAGACCCCCAATCATCTATACTGCAAGAGTTCTCTGGAAAGTAGCTAAATGTTCTTGACAATATTTTATAAAAAAAAATGCAAAGACAAAATATGTGTTCATTTCAGACTCAAGAAGAATACAGCTGCATCCACCTCTAACAAGGGTTTATGAAAACATTCTGGCACATGGTCCCAAAATGCCTCCTGATTAGCTAGCTGCCTCACGATGCTTTCAGTTGACCAAGGATTGACGACCTAGGGAGTAAGGTTGGGTTATGCTTAAACTGTCATTACTACTGGAATCACAACTTAAGCACATTTTCTGCTGTTGGCAGGATTCTCCATTCTGCTTACTCCTAAACAAAAGACCTATGCAATTAGAATACTGGTCATTCCATCACTGGTAATATCAGTATTTGGTGGCATCCTGAGTATTTAAGCAACCCTATTAAGGTTAAATAAATGAGGTCAGTTTGGGTAGAAAAGGTACTTCAAATATCACCTGCCCACAAGCTTAACCTTGACTTATTAGAGAATTCTGATGAAATCGATCAGCAAATTGTATTTACTGAGCACTTACTATAGGCAAAGTGTGTACTAAGCACTGAGTACAATATTGCAGAGTTCATAGATATATTCCACTAGAGAGGTAGACATTAAAGCAAATCAGGAATATGTACAGTGAGTGGGGTGAATATCAAATGCTTAAAGGATACACATTCAAGATCAAGGAAGACATATAAGCGAGAGGAAGTAGGACAGATGAGGGCTTAGTCAGGGAAGTCCTCTTGGAGGAGATGTGATAAGGCTTTAAATGTAGAGAGTGATGATCTGTCAAATATGAAAAGGGATCAAGTTCCAGGCTAGAGAATGATGTGAGCAAGGGGTCAATGATAGATGAGATTGAGGTAGGTACAATGACTAAATTGGTGTTAGAGGAGTGAAGTGACAGTGTTATGTTGTAGAAAGATAAGGTAAGATGAGGGGACAAAGACATTGCTTTAAAGTCAATTGTGATGAGATTAGACTAGAGTTTTTTGAGGAGTGGGGAACTATGGACTCAACTTCTTCTTTTTTTAAAGAAAAATGATCTTGGCAATAGAGTGAAGGTGACGAGACAAGAGGCAGGGAGGTCAGCAAGGAGACTGTATAATAGGTTTAAGTGCTTGTATTAGCATAATAGTTTAAATGGAAAGTAAAGGGTGGATTTTAGCAGTGTTTTGAAGGCAGAATTGACAGACCCTGGTGACAATGAATGTTGGTTGAGTAAAAGGATAAGCCTGAGGTTATGGACAAGTGAGAGAGAAGGATGGTGGCAGCATAGGAAAGACAGGGTTTGGGTTGGAAGATGAGGAATTCTGTTTTGGATATGTTAAGCTTAAGGTGCTGGAAGGACATTGATGTAGTGATCTCCTGAATGCAGGAGGAAACAACATGTATGAGAAGTGCAGAGATCAGGGCTGGAGATGTTAATCTGGGAATAATCTGCACAGAGATACCCTCTCAGCTGCCTTGGACACAGTAGATCACCCCCTTCTCTTGGAAACATTGTTCAAACTTGACTTCAGCGACAGTGTCCTCTTCTGGTTCTCCTATCCCTTTGACCACTCATTCTCATTCTCTTTTGTAGGTCCCTCCTCCACTTCCCACCCCTAAACTATGGGAGTTTCTCAAGGTTCAGTTCTGATCTCCCTCTGTAGTCCAGCTACACCCATTCTTTTAGAGAACACATTTGCTACTATGGCTTCAACTATCACCTTTATGCAGATCATTCTCAAATCTTCATCTCCAGCCCTGATCTCTTTCCCTCTCTGCAGCCTCACATTTTGTCCTGCCTTCAAGATATCTCTACTGGTATGTCCTGATTTATCTTGTATATACCTCAGTGCTTAGTACAGTACTTGGCACATAGGTGCTTAACAAATACTATTATTTAATCGTTATTGTTATAATAAGCCATGAACCAGTGTGGCTTAGTGGAAAAAGCACTGTCTTGGGAGTCAGAGGATGTGGGTTCTAATCCCGACTTTACCACTTGTCTACTTTGTGACCTTAGTCAAGCCGTTTAACGTTTCTGTACCTCAGTTTCCTCATCTGTAAAATGGGGATTAAAACTGTGAGCTCCACATGGGACAACCTGATTACCTTGTATCTATTCCAGTGCTTAGAACAGTTCTTGGCTCATAGTAAGCGCTTAACAAATACTGTAATAATAATAATGATGAAGACATGAAAAGTATACAAAGGGTGTTGGGACTTTTGGAGGGTCAACCCTAAAGAATTACAGAATGGAATCATAAAATTATTGATGAATCCTTTTAAGTTTTAAAATAAATCTTGGTAATGAGCTTAAGTTTCTAATATTTGCATTAATTCTTTTAGGCCACTAGGGTATCTTCAGTGCATTATTATTGTTACAAAGGAAAGTTGGATTATTATTCTTGCCTGATTGCTATACTAACCATAGTTAAGATTTAACTATGCATACTGCTGAACTGCATTTCAAGTAGCAAATTAGTATGTTTTAGCAGCATACTGAATGGAATTTTCAACATGTATTTAAATTTAAGGCAGAGAAGAAATGAAAGAATGAAAAAAATTATTTGCTACACTAATTCCTCTTCTCTCTGTCAACTATGTGGTAGGCTTTGTATCCCTTAAGCACTTTGTACTTACCCCTGCCCCATGGCGCTTAGGTAAATATCTTTATGCTCTACTATTTTGTGGAAGCAATGTGGCTTAGTGGGAATAACATGGGCCAAGGAATCAGAGGACCTCGATTCTAATCCCAGCTCCACCACTTGTCTGCTGTGCATCCTTAGATTAGGCTTTATTTCTCTGTACCTCAGTTTCCTCATCTATAAATGGGTATTCAATGCCTGGTCTCTCTGCTTCTTAGACTGTGAGCCCCATGTGGGACAGGGACTATGTCTGACTTGATTAACTTGTATCTACCCTAGTGCTTAGAACAGTGCTTGACATATAATAAGTGCTTAAACATGATTGTTATCATTATTATTATTCTCAATCTGTAATATATTTTAAGGTTTGCCTACCCCTGCAGACTGTAAATTCCTTGTAGGCATGGATCATGTCTACCAACTCTATTATATTGTACTTTCACACGTGCTTAGTACAGTTCTCAGAACACAGTAAGCACTCAATAAATACCATTAATTTGATTATTAATTAAGAAAATAGCAACATGGAAAATCTGATACTGATAAAAATAGCTCTGGGCAGTTTGTAAAGCTGTAACTGTTCTACTGTTATTTATTAACTTTATTAAGGTATTTATTGGATGACATTCTTTTAGCTCATTACAATATTTCCAATGTTTTCTTTCTCTAGAAGAAAATGGTCTTTGCTACAAAATAATAAATATCATATTAAAATCTTTTTTCTTTTATGATAAATCTGTTTCAGCCTTTTAAATGATTTATTAATAATAATAATAGTGGTATATGTAAAGCACTTACTATGTGCCAGACACTATACTAAGCACTGAGTTGGAGACAAGCCAATTGGGTTGGTCAAAGTCCCTCTTCCACATAAACTTCACAGACTTAATCCCCTTTTTCCAGATTAGGTAACTGAGGCCCAGAGAAGTGAAGTGACTTGCCCAAGGCCATACAGCAGACAAGTGGCAGAGCCAGAATTAGAACTCAGGACTTTTTGGTTCCCAGTCCCGTGCTCTATCCACTATTCCACGATATCCATCATAGAGGAACATTTACCTGTCACAAGTGGTGGCTTCAACTGCCATTCTGCCCTCAAAACTGTGGGAGCACAATTAATGGTTTCCCTATCAGGAGATCAAACACAGAAGGGCAATAACCCTTCCCTCACCCACTGGGGATTAGTGACTATGAATAAAATAGGGAATGTGTCTATTGTTGAGTTCTACTCTACCAAGCACTTCGTACCAGTGCTCTGCACAGAGTAAGTGCTCAGTAAGTATGATTGAATAAATCAATGAATTGAATGAATGAAATTTGGCTAAATCACTAGATGTAGATAGAATTTTGAATTTGCTTCCAATTGAAGGGAAAATAAATTTCAAGAATGGAAGAAATTGTTAGCAGTTATCAGTTGAAGTTGAATGTCAGTTCTTAAGCAGAATTCAAAGGTTATTCATTTTATTTCATAGTAATTCCTCACATGTGCCCATTAACTTTCTCCTATTGATCTACTCTTCTCTGTCAAATATTTGTTTTGTTTTAAAAGCATTAGAAATGTAAGTATGTATTTTTATCCCAATTCTTTCATGGTATCAGATATGTTAGTATTTTATCAAAAATGTCCACAAATGTGTCAGCATCATTCCCCTTGTTAAAGAACTGTAACACTGTTTGGACAAACGCTAATGAAGAGTGAAATGGATTGGCTATGAATTTATCATAATTGAACATCTTAATTTACTTTTTGTCTTCACTGTTAAATGTTTAAAGACTTTTAAGAAATCATACAGTAAGACAAATAATAAGTTAATACTACCTATCACAACTCAATTTCCATTCTCCTTTTTGGTATTCTTTCAACTCTTAAGCTTTCCTTCTCTCCTTTTCCTTCCAAGTTTGTGTACTTTGTATCTTAATACTTTTCTCTCCTTCACCCAGTTCTCTTACTGATTAATAATTATTATAATAATAATTAATGCCTGTGTTATTTGTTGAGCAGTTACTTTGTGACAGGTATTGTACTAAGTGCTGGGGTGGATACAAGCACAGTCCCTGTCCCACAAGGAGCTCAGACTCTCAATCCTCATTTTACAGATGAGGTAACTGAAGCACAGAGAAGTGAAGTTACTTGCCCAAGGTCACCCAGCAGACAAGTAGCAGAGCCAGTATTAGAACCCTATGGCCTTCTGACTCCCAGGCCTGTGTTCTATAGACTATGCTGTGCTGTTTCAGAATGTAATGCTTATAATCAGGGGAAAGCTTAAGTAGATTGAAAGTGAATGACCACTGCCTCCTGAAGAGTTTATCTGAACCCACTGAACTGACCAAGGGTGGTTTGAGTTTTATATTTAAAAGTTCATTAGGCTGCTGAAGACACCCGAAGGCTGGTAATTTTACAATCTAAATGCATAAATTGTCAAGAAAATTAAAAATGCATGGTGCCTCCAAATTCAGTTAATTTCCAATTATTTTTAAGATAATCAAAAAAAAAGAAAGATTAATCATAATTAAGTAGGGAAATAACATTGCATTTTTCACACAAAAATAATTCCTAGGAAACAGTTTATTTGGATTTAGTATTATGTTAAAAAGAATGGGTGTACTGAATTTTGAATAGATCTGTCATTGAGCAGTACTACCTATTATTACTGAAATTGAGAAAGGAAGACCATGACTTTACTTTAGATTTGAAAATACAGTGTCAGTCAGTGATATTTATTGAGTGCTTAGAGTGTTCAGAGCACTGTACTAAGAGATTTCCTAATCCATAATGAACTTACAGTCTAGAGGGGGTAGACAGACAATAATATAAATAAATACAAATTACAGATAATTACAATAACATAAGCACTGTGGGACTGGGAAGGGGGTTGAATTATAGAAGCAAGTTAGAGTTGTAGACTAGGTTGTAGTAGAAGAGTAACAAGCTGAAGTAGGAGGGAACAAGGTGATAGTTCTTTAAAAGTGATGGTAAGGAGTTTCTGTTTGATCTGGTGGTAGAAGGGCAACCACTGGAGGTTCTTGAGGAGTGAAGAAACATGGTCTGAAAGGTTTTGTAGAAAAAATGATTCAGGCAGCAGAGTGAAGTATGGACTGGAGTCGGGGCAGGCAGAGAAGCCATTAAGGAGGCTGATATAGTAATTAATACAGGATACGATAAGTGCTTGGATTCCCAGTGACGGGAATGGTCTGTTTCTGTCCAAATGCATTTTTTTATGCTATTTATTAAGCACTTACTAAGTGCTAAGCACTAGGGTAGGTACAAAATCATCAGATCAGACAGAGTTACTGTCCCACGAAATTGTCAAAGTCTAAAGTAAGAATGAGGAGGATTTAATCACATTTTACAAAAGAGAAAACTTAGGCCTGGAAAAGTTAAGTGACTTGCCCAAGATCACAGAGCAGGTTAGTGGCAGAGCTGGGATTATAACCTAGGTCCTCTGATTTCCAGCTCTCTGCTTTGTCATCCTTGGCATTCTAGAAACTGTAATTCTAGGAGAGGGTTAATGTGAATCTGCAAGTGCTTGGGAAAAATGAAAAGCAATTTAACAGAGGGTTGGGGTGGAGGACATATTTTTCAGTATATCTCCTGATTAATATTATCAAAAATACAAACATTAAATATGATTTCCTTATATTTCACAAATAAGGAATCATTGAGAAGCAGCATGGCCTAGTGGATAGAGCACAAGCCTTGGGACAGAAGGTCCTGAGTTCTAATTTGACTCTGCCGCTTGTCTGCTTTATGACCTTGGGCAAGTCATTTCTCTGTGCCTCACTTACCTCATCTGTAAAATGGGGATTAAGACTGTGAAGCCCATGTTAGACAAAGACTGTGTCCAACCCAATTTGCTTGTCTTCACTCCAGGGCATAGTACAGTGCCTTGCACATAGTGCTTCATTATTATTTTCATTATAGCTTCATATAGTCAACCATTTGCAATGATTTAATTTAGGTTCCAAGTTATATTCTTTGTCGTTATAGCAACACAACTTTGTCACTGTCGACTAACGAGATGATATTAGGTAAATAGTTTGTTCGCTTTGGAAAATGAGATGCCTCAGAAAGAGTTGAGGCTGCACTTCTTTTCTTCAGGTTAATGTGACCCATTAACATTTTTCAGAATATCTGCTGCATTAAAAAAAAGTATTTGGTTTTACATGAATAAAAAAAATCCTTCAGTTTGATAGTATGTATCATAATCTACTTTGATCTAGGAATCACAGAAAATTAAAGCTAGAGAGACCCCTGGTGGTCAGATTTTGTTTCTGCATACTAATAAATCAGTTGAAAATCATTATCAAAATTTGTTACAGCTTAACTAGTAGCCAAACTCTAAATATTCAGTCTGTAAGTGAAAGTCCCTGGATGTACCACTGAAATTCATCTTCCTCCATCTCCTCTAATCCTCACCACACATTTCAAAATAAAATATTACTCAAAGCCCAACTGTTTGAATGAGAACTGAAATTTGCCTCCCTTCCCTAGCAAAAAAAATAGATTTCCTTTACCTAAGTGCTTTTAGCAACAAGCTACCAGGGAAGCAGTCTGGCCTAGTAGGTAGACCATGGATCAGAAGCACCTGGTTTCTAATCCCGGCTCCACCACGTCTCCTGTGAGTTTGGGTAATTCACTTAACTTCCCTGTGACTCAGTTACTTCATCTGTAAAATAGGATTAAGACTGTGAGCCCCATATAGGATAGGGACTGTATCCAAACTAAGTAGCTCATATCTACCCCAGAGCTTAGAACAGTGCTTGACACTTGGTAAATGCTTAACAAATATTATTATTAGTACCTTTGGAGGCATAGCTCCAAAATCAATGGCTCATTCATGGACTCCATGGAGTATAGGGGATGGAGCATATTACTTCCCACATACTGACTTTGAACAAAGGTGAGTGACTGCTCTAGAACTTCTGCTTTCATCTTGACCGATTTTCTAGTTGATATTCAACTAATTTTATCACTGTTTCCTTCTCATAAAATTCTTAACTAGAGGAAACTAACATTGTTTGGGGAATAAAGAAGTTCCATTACCTCAGCTCTGTTATTACATTTGACTGCAGATCATTTCCTGGCCCTAGAGTTCAAGGCTGCTGCAGTGAACTCCAGAACCATCAGTCAATCCTAATTAATGAGGGCTTACTATGTGCAGAACACTGCACTAAGCATTTAGGAAAGTATAGCATTACATATAACAGACACATTCCCTGCCCATAAAAAGCATAGCACTATAGTCTAGAATAGCAGATTTATGAGCACCACACTAACAAATTTAACACTTTAACACTAAATTCCACCTCCTTTCATCTTTACAGGTTATTGCAGTTACGTTCTGTGGTATGTGAATACTTTGACTTTGAAATTGTATATGATAGCACAAAGGCTAGCAGTTTGAGGTGAAAGGTCTTTTATATATATATATATATATATATTTGAAGTTAGAACCTTTTATTTGCCCCAGGGATGTCCTAACTTTTTGTTAAATGGATTTTCTAAACTAATGTACAGTAACAAGACCGTATGCTCGTCATGGACAGAAAATGTGTCTGCTAACTCTGTTGCACTGTATTTTCCAAGAACTTAGTTCAATCCTCTGCACAGTGCTTTGTATATAGTAAGCACTCAATAGATGCCATTGTACTTTTACCATTAATCTTTTGACAACTCTGTCCCCCAAAATAAAGTAAGGTTTTGGGATTTTTTTTTTTAATGAACCTTCCTCCTTATAAGAAAGGAATAGATGTAGGTTTCATAACAACAACAACAAAACCCTTCGCTTTCTTTTTTTGTAAAGTAGGGCCCAGAGTAATAGGTAAAATGTGTGTGTGTGTGTGTGTGTGTGTGTGTGTGGAATCATTTTTTTTTTCCAAAAAGTCTTGATTTTCCTACTTTATTATCCGAGTAGCACAGCCAGTAGTTGATGTTCACATGGCTAATATGATGTTCAGGAGAAAATTGAATTTACTCTTTAGTTTGTTTCTCCTGTGAGGTTTTAACAGTATCAAGAGGATAATATCAATATAATATCAGAGATAGAAAATGATCACAATGGAATACTCTGCCCATTATATTTTCAAAAATAATAAAGCTGAACATAATTAGACACAAAATATAATATTAAATTTTTCACAATTTGCAATTAAATAAGGAACACTTAATTGATATGAAATGAGGTCATTTTTAAACTGAGGCAATTTACAGATGACAAAACAGAGGTACTGGGAGGTTAATATAGGCAAATTAAGCAATTTTACTAAGGTCATTGCTCCTGAGGGGGAGAACTGAAATTTCAATTTCCAGAGCCTAATTTTGGGTTCAGAATGCTCTTAGCCCACTGAGCTACTCTGCTTCATCATTAATGTGGAGATGGAGCCAGTGAGTTTGAATTGAGTTGTTTTTGGAAAATAGCTCATTTCCCTCATTTCTCCAAATAAGACATTAAGGAAATGAAGATTTGATGAAACATACTAGGCTATTTAGTCTGGTAGTCAGAGAATAAATTTCCCAATTGATATTTTTGGGTTATTACACCCACTATATTCATAATCTCTAAATATGAAAATATGAAATTCAACTCACCTGTTTATCAAAAAGTCTCTGAACTGAGACATTAGGTGATCTAGCGGGTAGAGAAAGCACAATCAAGGGTTTGTTTTGTGTGTGTTTTCAAATCCTTTTCTTCACACAGTACCACTGAATTAAAAGTAAATAATCTGATCTGCGAACATCAAGCTAGAAAAGAAAGGAATTTTCCTGCACTGAGTTTTTGAGCTTCTGCAGTACATGCTTCAGTGCAAAGATGAAATGTACCTTCATGTAGCACAAGTTAATTGTAACTTCATGGAATGTGGTTAATGAATGAGAAAGAAGAAAATATCTATATAAATTCTGAAACCGGCTCCCACAAATGCATTTTTAAAATGCCTACAAATGCAGTGCATTATCAGTTTTCTTGTCTTTTATTTAACACTATTCCTTCTCTGATCTCAAAAACATATAGAGTTCAAAGGAGATTATAATCCCAACAAACACTAAAAGTATGTATGCATAGTAACAGTCACTGTTTTCTCACCAGCCTGCTGTCTAATATTGTGCAATTTGTTTACCCTTTCTAGCTTTCAGTTTCCTCACCTACAAAATTAGAATAAACTATCTTCTCCCCTTACTCCTTTGACTATGAACTAAATTTGAAACGGGAACTGGCACTCATCTTTTATCCTGTATCATAGAATCATCTTATTTACCCCAACACTAAATACTTAGTATGTGCTTGACACCTAAAAAGTGCTGTATAAACACTAGCATTATTTCTATTTCAAGCATTGAACCTTTAAAAAAGAAACCCTTTTCCTTTGCATGTAATCCATTGTAATTATTCTTGCTCACTTTATTTGGTGTTGAATCTTTCATATCAATTCTAATGAGACTCTCCTTCCACTCAAGCCTCTTCAATTCATCTAAATACCTCCAATATTTCCTCCCTCTGACCTAGAACTTCCTCCCTCCTCAAATATGACAATTACTCTCCCCCTCTTCAAGCATTAGCCAATCCATCTTCTCCAAGAGGCCTCCCCTGACTAAGCTCTCCTTTTCTCTTCTCCCACTCCCTTCTGCATTACCTTGACTTTCTCCCTTTATTCGTCCCCTCCAAACAGCCCTACAGCACTTAGGTACATATCTGTAATTTATTTATATTAATGTCGTCTTCCCCTCTAGACTGTAAATTCGTTATGGGCAGGAATCTGTTTATTGTTGTAATGTACTCTCCAAAGTTCCTAGTACAGTGTTCGGCACATAGTAAGCACTTGTATTTATTGTATGAATTTATTTATTCATAAATCAATAAATATTTATTTATTGAGGAACATTTAGTCTGTATAATACATTCTCCTGGCCAGATCATCTATATAAAAATTATGTTCTCAAAATTTCACCCTATTTCTTAAAAATACCTAATGACATTCTATCACCTTTCACACCAAGCAGACAGTCCTAAGTACTAGCTTCAAGGTTCTTCACTAGCTCAATAGATTGGGTAGATGTTACATATTCATATCAATCAACAGTTTTTTTTTTCTGAGTGCTTACTGTGTGCAGAGCATCATCGGAATTGCTTGGGAAAGTACACCACAAACAAGTAGGTATAGAGGGTCCCTGTAAACAGGGACATTGTAGGCTAGAAGGTGAGATAGTGGTATAATTTAAAGTTAATTACAAATTATAGAATGTAAGTGTGGGCTTGGCAGTTAGAAGGACCTGGATTCTAATCCTGACTCCACCACTTGTCTGCTATGGCTTGGGCAAGTTATGGCTTAGTGGAAAGAGAATGTGCTAAGGAATCGGAGGACATGGTTTCTAATCCCGGCTCCTCCACTTGTCTCCTATGTGACCTTAGGCAAGCCACTTCTCTGTGCCTCAGTTACCTCATCTGTAAAATTGGGATTGACTTTGACCCCTAGGTGGATCATTCTGATTACCTTCTATCTACCCCAGCATTTAGAATGGTGCTGGGCACATAGTAAATGCTTAACAAATTCCATCATTATTATTTACCTTCTCTGTGCTTGAGACCCCTCATCTGTAAAATGGGGATTAAGACTGTAAACCCCATGTGGCATGTGGACTGTGTCCACATGGTCGATCTCATCATCTCCTACCGCTGCACTATCTCCTCCCTCACCAACTCTGAAATCCCTCTCTCTGACCATAACCTTCTCATTTGCCTCATCTCTCACACTCCCTCCCCCTGCAAATCTTTGCTACTACCCCACAGAGACCTCCGCTCTCTTGATCCCATCCGTCTTTCCCAAAGCATCTCTCCTCACCTTGCCGCCCTGTCCTCACTTCCCACTCTCGATGATCAGATCTCCGCTCTGAACTCCACCCTCTCTACTCATCTCAACTCTCTCGCCCCCCTTTCCCTCCGCCGCTCTCGCTCCACTAACCCACAGCCCTGGATCACCTCCTCTGTCCGCCTCCTACGCTCCTATGCTCGAGCTGCTGAGCGCTGCTGGCGAAAGTCCAAGCACCAAGCCGACCTCACACACTTCAAATTTATCCTTTCCTGCCTTAACTCTGCCCTCTCTTCCACCCGGCAAAACTTCTTCTCATCCCTCATCAACACCCATGCCCGTCACTCCCGCCAATTGTTCCGGACCTTTAACTCTCTCCTTAGGCCCCCTGTTCCTCCCCCTCCCCCATCTCTCACCCCCAATGATCTGGCCACCTACTTCATCACAAAAATCAACACAATCAGGTCTGAGATCCCCAAAGTCACCCCTCCTCCTCTCCCCTCCCCCCCACCAACCCTCTCCCCTACTTTTCCATCCTTCCCTGCAGTATCCTCAGAGGAGATCTCCTCCCTGATCGCAAGGGCCACCCCCTCCACCTGCGCCTCGGACCCCATTCCCTCTCACCTTATTAAAAACATCGCCCCTGCCCTCCTCCCTTCCTTAACTTCTATTTTTAACCACTCAGTCTCCAATGGCTCCTTCCCCTCTGCCTTCAAACATGCCCACGTCTCCCCCACCCTAAAAAAACCTGCTCTCGACCCCACTTCCCCTTCCAGTTATCGCCCTATCTCTCTACTACCCTTCCTTTCCAAAATCCTAGAACGAGTCATCTACAATCGCTGCTTAGAATTCCTTAACTCCCATTCTCTCCTGGACCCCCTCCAATCTGGCTTCCGTCCCCTCCACTCTACCGAGACTGCTCTCTCTAAGGTCACCCATGACCTCCTTCTTGCCAAATCCAATGGCTCCTACTCCATTCTAATCCTCCTTGACCTCTCTGCTGCCTTTGACACTGTCGACCATCCCCTCCTCCTCCATACCTTATCTCACCTTGGCCTCACAGACTCCGTCCTCTCCTGGTTCTCCTCTTATCTCTCTGGCCAGTCATTCTCGGTCTTCTTCGCAGGCACCTCCTCCCCTTCCCATCCTTTAACTGTTGGAGTTCCTCAAGGGTCAGTTCTTGGCCCTCTTCTGTTCTCCATTTACACTCACTCCCTTGGTGAACTCATTCACTCTCACGGCTTTGACTGCCATCTCTACGCAGATGACACACAGATCTACATCTCCGCCCCTGTCCTCTCCCCCTCCTTTCAGGCTCACATCACCTCCTGCCTCCAGGATGTCTCCACCTGGATGTCGGCCCGCCACCTAAAACTCAACATGAGCAAGACTGAACTCCTCATCTTCCCTCCCAAGCCCAGTCCTCTCCCAGACTTCCCTATCACCGTGGATGGCACGACCATCTTTCCTGTCTCTCAGGTCCGTGATCTCGGTGGTTATCCTTGACTCGTTTCTCTCGTTCACCTCACACATCCTATCCGTTACCAAGACCTGCTGGTTTCACCTTTACAATATCGCCAAGATCCGCCCATTCCTCTCCTCCCAAACGGCTACCTTACTGCTACGGGCTCTCGTTATTTCCCGGCTAGACTACTGTGTCAGCCTTCTCTCTGACCTCCCTTCCTCCTCTCTCGCCCCGCTCCAGTCTATTCTTCACTCCGCTGCCCGGCTCATCTTCCTGCAGAAATGATCTGGGCATGTCACTCCCCTTCTTAAACACCTCCAGTGGTTACCTATCAACCTCCTCTCCAAACAGAAGAAGCAGCGTGGCTCAGTGGAAAGAGCACAGGCTTTGGAGTCAGAGGTCATGAGTTCGAATCCCAGCTCTGCCACTTGTCAGCTGTGTGACTGTGGGCAAGTCACTTAACTTCTCTGGGCCTCAGTTACCTCATCTGTAAAATGGGTATTAAGACTGTGAGCCCCATGTGGGACAACCTGATTCCCCTATGTCTACCCCAGCGCGTAGACAGTGCTCTGCACATAGTAAGCGCTTAACAAATACCAACATTATTATTATTATTAACAAAAACTCCTCACTCTAGGCTTCAAGGCTCTACATCACCTTGCCCCTTCCTACCTCTCCTCCCTTCTCTCTTTCTACTGCCCACCCCGCACGCTCCGCTCCTCTGCCGCCCACCTCCTTACCGTCCCTCGGTCTCGCCTATCCCGCCGTCGACCCCTGGGCCATGTCCTTCCGCGGTCCTGGAATGCCCTCCCTCCTCACCTCCGCCAAACTGATTCTCTTCCCCTCTTCAAAACCCTACTTAAAACTCACCTCCTCCAAGAGGCCTTCCCAGACTGAGCTCCCCTTCTCCCTCTACTCCCTCTACCGCCCCCCTTCATCTCTCCGCAGCTTAACCCTCTTTTCCTCCCATTTCCCTCTGCTCCTCCCCCTCTCCCTTCCCATCCCCTCAGCACTGTACTCGTCTGCTCAACTGTATATATTTTCATTACCCTATTTATTTTGTTAATGAAATGTACATTGCCTTGATTCTCTTTAGTTGCCATTGTTTTTACGAGATGTTCTTCCTCTTGATTCTATTTATTGCCATTGTTCTTGTCTGTCTGTCTCCCCCGATTAGACTGTAAGCCCGTCAAATGGTAGGGACTGTCTCTATCTGTTGCCGACTTGTTCATTCCAAGCGCTTAGTATAGTGCTCTGCACATAGTAAGCACTCAATAAATACTATTGAATGAATGAATGAATAGATATGCAATAAATATTATTGATTGCTATTTAAGTTTTGGCATCCCAAGTGCTTAGTATAGTGCTTTGCACAAAGTAAGCACTCAATAAATATGATTAAATTAATAGGTAAGTCAGTGGAAGAATATATATTTCATATTCCCTGCAGTGCAATACATGGGAAGCTTCCCTTTTATTTACAGGTAATGAGAATTCAAGCTTCTAAAAATGTATGCTAATATCTTGCTATGTTTCAGGGTCTACCATCCACCCCTTAGCTTCAGATTTCTGTTTCCTTTAATCTAAAGTTGAGTGGCATGTTTGTTAACTGAAAAGAAAAAAATCCTTTCCATTTTCTCTCCAACATTGCATAAACAATAAAAATGCATCATTCTAGAAAGACAGTTCCAATCTGGCATGTATTTAAATGCCTTCATCCATGGTGCAAAGGTATTTCCATTTGTCTGTATTCATCTTTGGTCCTGTTTCAGAATGCCAATTACAAATCCAATTCAGTAGGCTGACAGCCACCAACTACCAAACTTATTCCATTTGTAAATATGACCGACAGTTCGGTATTGCATTATGACACTCTCAACATCAGTGCTTATTTTATGGAGAAAAGTTTTATTTATTATTTCAAATAAAAATCAATTACACGTATAGAACAAATCACAAATTGATTAACTCTAGTTTCTTGCTAGTTGAAGAGTTTTTCAAGGGCTCATGCTACAAATGTCTGAACAGAGAGCAGTTTACTCCACAGTGTCTCAGTAATTTTTCAAACAGTCTTTATTTTCTATTAAAATTCAGCAACAACATGTTGGGGAGCCCACAAGGGAAAGAAATCAATTCTTGTGGACAATTACATTTACTTTACTAATAGATCTTCATATAATACTGCAAGAGACTATCTCTGCTAAAAATATATATTCATTTTATGGCTGCACTGTACATACCCTAAGATTATATTATATCTGCTGTCAGACTGTTATTTAAAGAAGAAATTACAAGGAACAAGATTTCACCATGAATGGATTCCTCAAGTCCCCATAAGGCTAAGTAAATGGATGAGAAAAAGAGAATCATTAGCTACTTGGGGCAGGATAAGTATCTAACAACTCAGTTGCATTATACTTTCTGAAGTGTTTGGTACAGTGTTTTGCACCCAGTAGATGCACCATGACTACCACTGAAAGATCGATCATAAAGAACACTGAGATTCCCAAGAAAGAAGAATTACTTATAATAGTTTCTGCAGGAAGTTCAAGCTTCAGCTGCTTAATTTTGGTTATAACTTGAAACCGATCCTATAGAATAACAATATAGGAAAAAAAAGATAATGACAATTTTTCATGTGCTTTCTTTTGAAATTGCCACTTTAGAGCTATTGTGGCAGAAGCCCCATCTCGAAATTTCAGCCAACCAAACTATTACATATAAGGCAATTCAAGATACAACTGCTTGCACATGATTTTCTCCAAGTGGGATTTGTATGAGTCTCAAAATGCAACCCTCGAAATGCTTTCTTCTTTCTGTGTAAGAAAATGGTTCTATATTCTACTTAAATATCACTAAGAGGGTTTTTTAATATTGAAATCAATGTTGAATGTTGTCTATGTTTGGACTCATTTAGTTAGATAAATAAAAAAGCAGCATGGTCTATTTTTAAACAAGGGACTGGGAGTCAGAGGTTCTGGATTCTAATCTCACCTCCACTGCTTTTCTGCATTCTAACCTCTTTGCCTCAGTTTTCTCATATGTAAAATAAGGATTTGAAACCTATTCTTCCTTCTCCTTAGGCTGTGAGCTTCTCATAGAACAGAGACTATAACCAACCTTAATATCTTGTACCTAATTCGTAGTACAGAATATGGCACGTAGGAAGTGCTTAACAAATATCATAATTATGTCATTGTTATATCATCTTATTATCACATTTCCTAGTAATAGTAATAATAAATGTGGTATTTGTTAAGCACTATATGCCAGGCATCATACTAAGTTCTAGGTGTATATAAGCAAAGCGGTTGGACACAGTTCCTGTCCCATGGCGGGTTCACAGTTTCAATCCCCATTTTACAGATGAGGTAACTGAGGCACAGACAAGTGAAGTGACTTGCCCAAGGTCAAATAGACAAGTAGCAGAGGGGGATTAGAACCCATACCTTCTGATTCCCAGCTCTCTGCATTATGCCATGTGGTTTTTCCGATGTCAAATCAGACCTTCTAGAGACTCAAATGTAATTAAACAAAAAACTCAGAGGGTCACTAAAGTACTCTTCCAAAACTTTTAAATTTCCAGCATTTCATAGCTAGTACAATACCTATGAATGTATCTGACAGTCATGGTTGAGGGTTAAGGTCTATGAAACTCATTCCATTCAGGGAGCTGTTTGAATAGTCATTTTCCTAACAGATTTGTAAACTTTATATCATTATCACTATATAGGTTCTCTCAAGACCTTATAAATTAAATTCCAAAAAAGGCCATCTTCATCATCTGTTTTGACACCTTGCATTGGATTGTTGAATTTCACTGAGGTCCTTACTAGAGAAAAATTTCTCAGAATGAACTGCAATTAATTAGCAACTAATAATTGTGGTACCTGAGAAGAACTGGCAGGATTCAGCAGTAGACTGAATGCGAGAATTGAAAGCGACAAGTCCAGCAGGGTAGCGGGTTTCAGGGACAGACATGATATTGGTGTAATCAAGAGAGATGAGAAAGTTAGGAGTAGGGAAAGAGGTTCCATTTTTGACATAAAATATTAGTTATATTTTTCCCCACCTCTCACTGCCTATAATTGTCCTTGTTGGAAGAATCACTCTGTAACTGTCAATGGGGAAGGAATGGTTCCTAGGTTACCTTTTAATTGTATAGAGTTACCCTTATGAAAGAGTTAATTGGAGTTCGCTGACATACTTGTCAGCAGTGAAACAGACTGAGAAATGCAATGCTCAGGGATACATGAAACCACACAAGCTGGCATGTTTATTTCTGCCTACTCTAGACAGGCCAAAATACAAGATAAACAATTGATAAACTGACTGTCTAGTTGTAGATGGAACTGAATTGTGAGTGTGCAGTGAATGATTTCTTAGAACCTTCTGCTAACTTCCCTTATTTCCTAGGCTTCTAGTCCAGCATAATTTTCCCCTTGAGAATAGCTCCTCCTGCTATTTTATAAACAATGATACAATAAAACTGTTCCCTTTAATTACTGACTCCTGAAAAATGGGCTGGTGTAATTTAAATGGTCTTAAAGAAGTTTCTGTGCTAATCAAAACAAATCTGTATAGAAATAATTTTTAAACATTTGACACATCCTGCTCTGTGTCTATAAAAGTGAAAAACCCAGAGGCAATACTGGATTGAAAAATAACACTGCTGTTAGCATAAAATCAAGAATTGTAACTTAAAATGTAATATTGCTGGTCACTCTGCACATTCGGGTGAGAGATTCTTTATGTAAAATGTTATGTGTATCTCCGTGCTTGGATTATTGATATTGTTGATGCTGTGCTGTTACTGTTTTCAAATGGCTGACACTTCCCTTTACACTGAAGAGCATTCTTGAAATTCCCCTCAGCTCAGAGATGAGATAACCCTCTTCCACTCTTTCTATATGCTCCAAGATAACTGAGGCACCTCTCTCCGTCTTCTTTCTTGATCATACCTTTGTCTCCTCTTTTACAATGTGTGTACACATTTATATACCTTACAGGAAGAACTCTGAATGCTAGATTGTAAGCATTTTGAGAGCAAGAACTGTGTATTCCTCTCCATAGTACTTTCCCCTCGTTCTTAGTACTGGGTGCTGCATAAATTAAGGGCTTAATAAATGCTATTGATTGATTAACTGACTTATTTGTAGTAAGCAGAGATTTGAAAACTGTCCAATCCAAATCCTAACATGAACTAGTTAGTATGGTTAACTTGAAGACAACATTCACTTTATGCTCCAAAAAAAAAATAACAAAGCTCATTCTTTATCTCCAGCCTTCCATCAAGTGTACTGATTCCAAAGTGATTTCTTGATTGGATTAAAGGAGAACACTAGTCCAAAATCTTAAGGACTCTAGATGGCATGGAATCACATGAGCTAAATTACTGTGCAGAGCAAAGATGACTGGAATCTGTGTTGGCATTTGGAACAAGATGATAGTGTTGCCAGACTGGCTCTGCACACACTTTTAAATGGAGTGGATTCATACTCCCATTGCAGTGCTTCTCTTGCTGCCTTCAGAAACAGAATGAAAGACTCAAGGCTGAATCTAGGTTTTCCAGGATATAACCAAGCATGATTTGATTATGGTGATCTATGTGTTTTGGAAATATAAGTAATTAATGACTTAACTTCCTTCTGTTGATATTACTATCATCAAATATGACAGTATTTGACATAGGGGAGGTCCCAGTTTGGAGGAGAAAAAGGAAGACAGTATATATTCAAATAGAATTACCTCATGTTCTAAGATAACATGCTTGTGATGATGAGATTCTATCAACTGACTGGATAGACCTAGGTGTGAGCCCCAACTCCATTACACAATGAGGATTTATAAAGTTTGCATTTGGTGCTGATGAATTTACAAAATGCATTAACAATTGCTGATTTTCAAACTGACTTTTAATACCCCAGGTTTCACTCTCTGCTAGCTTCTCTGGATAGCTTTGAATGTGGGAATGGATACACCTTAGAAGATTTGAGTGGTAGAGGAAGTTTCATGCATCAGGAAGAGTGCATACACTGGGTCAGAGATAGGAAAATTGAAATTAAAGTTTGTTTAGCTTAAGAGGAGCAGAGTGTGAGAAGAGTTCTAAACACAATGAATGAGGGTGGAAAGAAAAGACACCTGTTGTGTCTTTCAACACAATAAGAAAGGTTTGTTTTTTTATGCACAGTGAAATGAGTAGTTTTGAAAGAATAGAGTACACTTTCTGACAGCACTTTAGGAAGATGATTCATTCCATGTTCTCCCTCCTACTCAAACTATGAGCCCCATATGAGTCTGGGATTGTGTCCAACAATTAATATGTATTTACCTCAATGCATTAGAACAGTGCTTGACATAGTGAGGGCTTAAAAATATGATAATAATAATGATAAAGGGAGATAAGTTCAGGATAAAGATAATATGTAGGAAGTAGGAAATCAGTAAGGAGGGTGATGTACTAATCTAAGCAGTAGGTGATATGGACTGGGACCAGGACGATGACTGTGAAATTTTGTTTGAATATTCATTCATTCAGTCATATTTATTGAGCACTTACTGTGTGCAGAGAACTGTGCTAAGCACTTGAAAAGTACAATTCAGCAATAAAGAGAGACAATCCCTGCCCATTTTGGGCTTACAGTCTAGAAGGGGAAGACACACATCAAAACAAGTAAACAGGCATCAATAAAAATAATTAGAATTATAAATATATACACATCAAAACAAGTAAGCAGGCATCACTATAAATAAATGGAATTATAGATATATACATTAGTTCTGTGGGGCAGGGAGGGGGGAGAGCAAACGGGAAAGAACTGAGGTGATGTTGAAGGGAGGGGTTGAGGAAAATGGGGGCTTAGTCTAGGAATGCCTCTTGGAGGAGATGAGCCTTCATTAGGGCTTTGAAGGGGGAAAGAGTGATTATTTGGCAGATTGGGGGGGGGGGCATTCCAGGCCAGAGGTAGGACGTGGGCCATGGGTCAACGGCGGGGCAGGTGAGATGGAAGTGCAGTGAGAAGGTTAGCATCAAAGGAGTGGAGTGTGCAGGCTGGGATGTAGGAGAGAAGGGAGGTGAGGTAAGAAAGTGATGGAGAGCTTTGAAGACAATAGTGAGGAGTTTTTGTTTTATACAGAGGTTGTTAGAGAAACACTGGAAATTTTTGAGGAAGGTGACATGCCCATTGAGCACCTAGTGGATGCAGAGCACTTGCTAAGCACTTGGGTGAGTACAATATAACAGAGATGGCAGACATTGCCTGCCCACAAGGAGAGGGCAGATAGACATTAAAATAAATTACAGATAAGTACACAAGTGCAGTGGGCTGAGGATGAGGTGAACATCAAGGGCATAAGAGGTTCAAATCCAAGTACATGGGCAAAAGAGAAAGGAGAGGAGTCGAGGAAACGAAGCCCTCTGGAGGGGATGTGATTTTAATAAGGTTTTTGAAGGCTTGGAGGTGTAACATATGGAAGTGGATGGAGTTCCAGGTTTGAAGGATGACATGGGCCAGGAGCTAGCAGTGAGACAGATAAGATTGTAATATAGTGGCTAGATTGTTCTTAGAGAAGTAAAGTGTGTGGGCTTTGATGTAATCAGAAATCAGTGAGGTAAGATAGGTAGGAGCAAGATAATTAAGTACTTTGAAGTTTCTACAGAGATGGGAGTCAAAGGCTTGAAAGCAAATGAGTTTTCCAAGGAAGTGGGTTTAGATGAGAGAAAAGAAAAGATCCAGGAAATATTTGGAGGAAAAACTAGCATTTAGGGATAGATTCACTGTGGCAGCTTCTGGTAAATGTGTTTAATACCACAGTGGGAAATTTAGAAAGAGAAGTAGGTTTTGGAAGAAAGGTGAGAAGGCAGTTCCATTGTTGATATGAGTGTAACATACTGGTGGTGCAACCATTTAGTCTCTATATCTTGGAGACTAGAGTAAATATGAGATTATAAAGCAGGTGAGAAGTTCATTCATTCATTCAATAGTATTTATTGAGAGCTTACTATGTGCAGAGCACTGTACTAAGCGCTTGGAATGTACAAATCGGCAACAGATAGAGACAGTCCCTGCTTTTTGACAGGCTTACAGTCTAATCCGGGGAGACAGGCAGACAAGAACAATGGCAATAAATAGAGTCAAGGGGAAGAACATCTCATAAAAACAATGGCAAATAAAAAGAATCAGGGTGATGTGCATCTCATTAAACAAAATAAACAAAATAAATAGGTTGATGAAGATATATACAGTTGAGCGGATGAGTACAGTGCTGAGGGGGTGGGACGGGAGAGGGGGAGGAGAGGGAAAGTGGGGAGAAGAGGGTTTAGCTGAGGAGAGATGAAGGGGGAGGGTAGAGGGAGCAGAGGGAAGCAAAAGGGGGGAGCTCAGTCTGGGAAGGCCTCTTGGAGGAGGTGAGTTTTAAGTAGGGATTTGAAGAGGGGAAGAGAATTAGATTGACAGAGGTGAGGAGGGAGGGCATTCCAGGACCGCGGGAGTATGTGGCCCAGGTGTCGACGGCGGGATAGGAGAGACAGAGGGACGGTGAGGAGGTGGGCGGCAGAGGAGCGGAGTGTGCTGGGTGGGCAGTAGAAAGAGAGAAGGGAGGAGTGGTAGGAAGGGGCAAGGTGATGGAGAGCCTCGAAGCCTAGAGCCTAGAATGAGGAGTTGTGGCTGGTGATATCAATTTGGAAATTATCATCACAGAGATGATGACAAACACATAATGGAGGAAGAATATAGATGGCAAGGTTCTTGTTCTCAGGAAGTTTACAATTTAATGTCCTAAACACTGATGCTCCAATGACTGTTTGAGAATATTATATTTACTGAAATTTTATGTTAATTTATAATCTGTGCATTGAATGCATAAAGACATTTTTACATAAAATAGTATGATTACCACTTTACAACACAGGAATAAGAAAATAAATGAATGCAAATAATTTTCTTTTTTAAATGACCTAGCTGAATGGACCATCCAAGAAAACCATGTTGATTGTTTCTCTGAAAGCCTGTTGCAGATTAAGTATTTTCTAATGAAGGTCTGATTTTAATTATATTCACGTATTATGCAAATTAGGCTTAAATCAGCCAGTTCATTAATATCATATCTAGAGTCGCAAAATAAATGTCCCACCTAAATTCCATTAAACATGCTTACAGATGTGAGCTATTACTTAATATGCATTTGTAATTATGTGACAAATTAGCAGATTGTCTTATTACTTAATATAGTGTTCCTCGTTAGCCATTGTAAATATGGTGCAGATACAGGATTTCTTTCCCTTTGTCAGTGTTAACCAGAAAAATATTTTCATTAAGTTCATTTTCATATACAAATGCAGATTAGGCTCAACTATTTTTCTCATTATAAAGTGGATCATTAATCATATGCCATGAATACAGCATTGGTTTTTGTTTGCCGGAATGATGTGCTCTGTGATGGATGCTTATTCTCATAAATCTTTCCAAAATTTTTCTAATTGAATTCAAATTTTTTAACCTTAGAGGGAAAATGTAAAGTCTGTCCATTTCGGCTTTTTCCCCTTTTTCTGCAGCCACATGAAATAGTTTCCTTGCTTCCCTGTTCCCCTACTAAGTCAAGGGAAGGACTCAACTATCTGCAGCCCATTAGCCCTTTAACCAGTATCTCCTTGCTCCCATTCCTGGTGGTGAAGCCATGCAAGAAGTACACCACCCTCCCCATGACATCAGGGTTCCCTTGATCCCTTGATTTAGTTCAGGATGGACTCATCCAGCAGCTGCAGACCTTCCTAACTTGAGTAGGTCACCACAGTATCCATAGCTGTGACTTCTATGTTGGTTGGTCTGAACCACTAGGAGCCTGAAATTCTCCTTCTTCTTTCACGTTTGTTATTGTCTTTATCTTCTGTATCTCTCCTCACTTTTTCTTACCTATTGGTTGCCAACCTCCCCCCTCAGGTCAAACCCCATCCTCATCCTCCTTATTCATTCTTAGATTATGAGCTCTTTGAGGCCAGGAAACATGTCAATATCTCATCTATATATTTCTTTCCAGAGATTTTGTACACAGTATGCACTAAATAAAAACTTTTACTGCTACTACATAAACATCATCCAGTCCCCCTATGGCCAGTAGCAGACATAGAAAATCAGCTCATCAGGATAAGGAATGTAGTCTGTGACGGTAAAATAGAATAGATCTGTGTGTTCTTTGCACCAGTGAACACTGCTTCTAAACAGAATTCCCATACAAGTAGGCATCTCAGGAAACTGATAATACAGTCCTTTCCATTTGACAAGTTATAGGTTCACTGGACATCATCCTCTGGTGGAAAATGTTTCATTCTGATGAAACAGACAATATTTAGGTAATGTTTTCTAGCCCTGCCCCAGTTGGAGTGAGCATTGCAACCCAAAAGAAGGGTGATCAAGCCTCCAAGGTATCGCTGAGCAACACAGCTCTTCATAAATGATTATACTGCCGGTAACCTGAGCTGCCTACCTACGTGGGCCTTCAGTTTAGGGGCAGAAGGTGGGGTCTCCCACTATCAGTAGGACAGTCCCTGAGCTGTTTCTGAAAAACTGACGATGGCTTGCAGAGAGTCATCATTAGTCTCTCATTCACTCCCTCTGTGATCAGTAGCAGACATAGAAGAGTAGCTCATAAAGATAAGGAATATTGTCTATGGGAATGAGACAGAATACCTCTGTGTGTACTTTGTAGAAACAGACACTGCAGTGCCTTCATCCTACTTTTTGCTCTTTTTATTGAGTATGCCAATTATATCTGCCATTCATTCATTCAATCCTATTTATTGAGCACTTACTGGGTGCAGAGCACTATACTAAACACCTTGGGAGAGTGCACTACAACAATAAGCAGGCACATTCCCTGCCTACAATAAGCTTACAGTCTAGAATGGGGGAGACAGAAATCAATACAAATAAAATCACAGATATGTACATAAGTGCTGTGTGTCTGGGAAGGGGGAAGAGCAAAGGAAGCAAGTCAGGCCAATGAAGAAGGGAGTGGGAGATGAGGAAAAAGTGGGGCTTAGTCTGGTAAGGTCGCTTGTATGAGATGTGCCTTCAATAAGGCTTTGAATGAGGGGAGAGTAATTGTAAGATATGAGGAGGGAAGGCATTCCAGGACAGAGACAGGTCATGGACTAGGGGTTAGCAGTGAGACAGGTGAGAACGAGGCAAAATGAGAAGGTTAGCACTAGAGAAGTGTGAAGGCTGGATTGTAGGAGAGAAGAGAGGTGAGGTAGGAGGGGGCAAGATGGTAGAGTACTTTAAAGCCAAGGGTGAGGAGTTTTTCTTTGATGTGGAGGTGGATGAGCAAGCACTTGAGTTTTTTGAAGAGTGGGGTGACATGTCCTGAACGTTTTTGTAGAAGAATGATCTGGGCAACAGAGTGAAGTATGGTCTGGAGTGGGACAAGACAGAAGACTATGACCCCAGCAAGGCTGATGCAATAATCCAGGCGGCTTAGGATAAGTGACTGTAGTAACGTGGTAGCAGTTAGGATGGAAAGGAAAGGGTGGATTTTAGATATGTTGTGAAGGTAGGACCAACAGGATTTAGTTATGGATTGAATATGTGGGTTGAAGTGGAGAGCGCAGTCAAGGATAATGCCAAAGTTAGGGCTTGTGAGACAGGAAGGATGGTGGTGCCATCTATAGTGATTGGAATGTTATTCAAACCATTGGGGTTTTTACATATTTATTCTATGTCCCAAATACTTAGGTACTTTTCAGAAAGCCATGGCAGGGATAAGGGATGTGTTAACATACAGGCAGACTTGGACAATGAGAGGATTATAAATTGATTGGAAACGGGATGGAGAAAGAGTAACAGGGCATTTGACAAAATAGAAACAGGGCCCTCATGGGTTTGAATGATTTTCCTCTGCCTAGAATTTTACTTTTTAGCAATGCCCTCAGCCTAAGGGATAACATCTTCTTTCAGGATTACAGCCCCTTAGGACTGGGTCTTGATTGACTGGGGATTGAGGGATCAATGTGATACCAGGACATAAGTGTCATCTTCTACTTTGCCTCTTTTTAGGATTTTGTTCAGTTTTCCCTGGCTATTCATTAGAGATTCTGCAGCTTTCCAAAGACATGTCCTGAAAGGGCATACCAAAGAGTCACAATCTGCATTCAGCAGGCCCCAAACAATAACAATATAGAGAAAGGGTGTTGTGGGGAACAAAAGGAGGAAATTGTACATTTCATTTTTTTGTATGGTAAACACTACTTTAGACTGATTTGAAATGTAGAACTACTGCCTGAAGAAAAATTAAAAGGAAAAATACTTGAAAAACTGCTTTCACTTTACAAACAGGAAACAGAAAACCTGGGCCTTCACACAGAAGGTTGATATAAATTAGATACATTGGAGTAGTGGACAGATGAGAGCAGTGGATGGCACTCTCTGGTACTAACTTTATCATGAATCTATTCTGCCCCTTCTCTGTCTTCTATCTTTCCTAGTTTCTCTTCTGTACCAGCCATTCTGTGCTACTACATTCCCTCTCTATATTATTTTTTAACTAAGGTACTGACACATTATTTTTGCATGTCCAAACCATGCAAGTTCAGCATTCCTCTTGGCTCATTTTCTCATTTACTGTTTTACAAAGCATTTATTACTTACTAATTGCCTCATTTTATTATTGCCATTTTCCTGCTAAAAGCAGATTAACTTACACTTCTCAGATGGAATTTTGGTAATTTATGAAAACTCTAAATTATTAAATCAACAACACTAGACTTCATTTGATTTGTGTCATTTAGGCAGGTAACTGAAGTGGTTGATTTGTATTAGCAATATTTTAATCGAAATGATTAAAATCAGCATAATTTCCAAGGAAAAGCAATGCATTGGAAATCAAAAAAGCATCCACCAACTACATATCCCTAATTTTTCCATGTAGGGAAAGGAGAAGAAAATTAGATGCTTTCCATTTGACTGAAATATTGAAGGTTTAGTCAGGGAAGGCCTCTTGAAGAAGATGTGACCTTAATAATGCTTGTAAAGTGGAGAGAGTGGTGGTCTGGAGTATACCAAGGGGAAGAGATTTCAAAGCTAGAAGGAGGATGTGGGAATACAGACAGATCACCAGTTGTCCTATGTTCAAACCCCTACTAAAGTCCTATCTCCTTACGGAGCTTTTTTTGATTAACTTCTTATCTCCCCATCCAAGACTCATTCCCTTCTTCATCACCTCTGCAGTTACTTATTTTCCCCCTTGAGCACTTTTATAATTACCCCATGCTACCCTCAGAGCATTTACATGCATATCATTATTGCTTCTCTTATCTGTGATTAATTTTAGTGTTTTTTATTCTTCATTAGGCTGTAAGCTCCCTGAGAGCAAGGATTGAACATGCTAACACTACTATACCCTTCTGAGGGCTTAGTCCACAGTGGGTACTTTTTGAAAACCATTGATTAATTTATTGATAGATAGAAGACAGTAGGGATTTGACACCCCTTTGCAATAGTCCCAGCCATCTTGGTGGGTATAGGAGCTGTTTAGTTGAATCCCAAATGTTCCTTAGCTTTTTGAGAAGACAATATAAAAATAATGGGTATTGGCAGTATCCTACCTAAATATTATTGGGGAGGCCTTATCACAGCCATAACTTGAAAACAGCTATGTGCAATAGAATACTGATATTAAAACAGGGAGATATTCCTCCAAAAGTGACTGACTGAGTATATTCATCTCCTATTACACCTTTCAGTCTTCTCTTTCTGTCTCATCTTCCCTTCCAAGACAGTGAAGCAGCAAGAAAAGGAAAGAAGTATAGATTAGGTTCATTTAAATCAGAATGTCATTGTGGAACAATGAACTGCCCATTTTAAAAGAAAAGGAGAACTTTCAAATGCTTTACTGATCTGAATATTAGACAACTATATACATTAAGTCAAGGAAGATGGTTTTTACCCAAGAGCAGTAGAGTAAACCATGCATACAGTCTCACTTCAGGGTTATGTTTCAAATAGAGAAATTATGACATCTACAGGTGTCAAAGAACACTATATATGGAGGAAAATAAAGTGGACAGTCCACGTAGCTCACAAACAGAACAAATGGGCCTTCTGCCTAACAGATTGAAACCCAAGGAGAAATAAATGTCTGGATTACTTAGATTCTATCAGTCAATTCTAACACAAAACCTACTGTCAGAGGTAGATTCAGGGTGCTAGAATTATAATCACATGGTTTTTCTTCAACCTGAATCTACAGAGAAATGAAAGAGGACTATTTAAAAGTAGTTTGAGCCAGTTTGCCCAACACGTATAGTCCACTATGTTGATATTGTATTGTCTTGTCTTATGTTGTCAAGTCAAATCTGAGCCATAGTGATTCTATTGACATATCTCTCCCAGAACACCCAAATCTCCATCTGCAATTGTTATGGTAGCATATCCATAGTGTTTTCTTTGTAAAAATACAGAAGTGGTTTTCCATTGCCTTTTTCCACGCAGTAAATTTAAGTGTCTGCCTTGGACTCTCTCCCATGCCTCTGCTGCCCAGCACAGGTGAGTTTTGACTTGTAGCAGATTGCCTTCCACTTGCTAGCCACTGAACAAGCTAGGAATAGAATAGGTATGCCTCTACTTGACTCTCCTTCCCATAGCCAAGACTGTTAGAGTACTAGAAACTCCGTGTCCCCACATGTCCCTATGGAGTACTCCATTTATCCCAGTTTACTAGTTCACTTCCAATTAGCTAGGTAGTATTGGTCTTTCAGATAAATATTATCAATTTGAAACTTCTTTTTACATTTGGTTTTCAACTTTGTTTTCCATGCCTATTTTTAAAACAAGGGAGAATAGCCAAACTTTGCAAGAATAGCACTAAGGTTAAAAGAGTGTATTGAAAACTCCATTGAATTTAATTTGTCCATGATATAATTATAATAATAATGGTATTTAAGCACTTACTATGTTCCAGGCACTGTACTAAGCACTGGGGCGGATACAGGCAAATTAGGTTGAACACAGTCCGTGTGCAGTGGAGCTCTCATTCTCAATTCCCATTTTACAGATGAGGTAAGTGAGGCACAGAGAAGTGAAGTCACTTGCCCAAGTCCACACAGCAGACAAGTGTCAGAATTGGGATTGGAACTCATGATCTTCTGACTCCCAGGCCTATGTTCTATCCACTACACCATGCTACTTCTCACTGCCTCCCCCGATTAGACTGTAAGCCCGTCAATGGGCAGGGACTGTCTCTGTCTGTTGCTGATTTGTACATTCCAAGCGCTTAGTACAGTGCTCTGCACATAGTAAGCGCTCAATAAATACTATTGAATGAATGAATGTTTCATTACAGTGCAGAATTTATGTAGGATGGAGATCGTGTCTACCAACAGAATTATATTGTTCTGCCCCAAGAACTTACAGTCACCCCTGCACAAGGTAAAGTGTTCAGTAAGCAGCGTGACTTAGTAGAAGGAGCATGGGCTTGGGAGTCAGAGGTCATGTGTTCTAATCCCAGCTTTGCCATCCTGTCAGCTGAATGATTTTGGTGAAGTCACTTAACTCCTCTGTGCCTCAGTTATCTCATCTGGAAAATGGGAATTAAGACTGTGAGCCTCACATGGGACAACCGGACTACCTTTATCTACCCCAATGCTTAGAACACTGCTTGGCATATAGTAAGATTAATAAAATTATTATTATTATTGCTTATTGATTAACTTTATGGTGGGAAGGGAAGCCAGGGTGGTGATAGAAATTAGTGGGTTAGGTAAGCTTCTAGATCCTCCTCAACTTTCACAAAAAGAACTACCCAAGTAAACTCTGCCTTCTATCTTGGGACCACATCCTGTGCATTCCTGGTCTCCATAATGACTTGTCTTTGAAGCCAACCAATCAGACCTTGATATGATAGAACATCAAAAGAAACTGCTTAGGAATCAACTCAGTTCTGCTGTAACATGTTTTCCCTAGGCATTTTGTCCAGGACACTATGACAAGTTAGGGAATATTTTCCAACAATACAGTTCTTTCTGGATGCAGTGTGAAATGGAGTTAGAAAAAGTGGCTACATGTATCCACCTCTTTTTCTTTTTACAGATTTCTGCATAAAGAAACCCCAGCTTATAATGGGGTTATGTTATTAGTAGTAGTAGTAGTTGTAATACCAGATGTACATGGTAACAGGTCTCCCAGCCTGGAGGCAAATTACTGATTAAATAATCTATTGGGATCTCAGTCCTATTTAAATAAAAGGTCATCTTGTTCTTATCAGAAATTGTTTCGGGGAAGTTCCAGTACACTTCACTAATCAAGATCAATGAAGCTGAGGAATCTTGAGGTGGTTATAACTAAATCAGCCCTTGACCTGACCTAATGTGAGGCAACATTATAAGGAAACACCTTGAAAGAAAGTCGTTATTGTTTTTTCTACCTCACACATCTCCCATTACAATATACCAAATGATAGTGGGGAAAGTATAGTAACTAAGAATTTGTAAGATTTTTAAATAAAAAGTATATCGGATAATTTAATTAAAAGAAAGTAGTGCACTAGATGTGAATTGATGGATTTTTCAATCAGCAGTCAGGAAAATCTGCAATTCTTATATACTGAACACTATCTGCTATTGTGGTTCTACCATACATAATGGTCTTGAAAATTAAACATACTGTGAAGAGTTTTTCAATTTAAAACTTTAAAGAACCTATTTTCTCCCTCATTGTATTCATATTACTCCAATTGCTAGCAAAAGCCATGTTGCAAATGCATCTCAGTCTGAAGCACCTTAATTTCAAGATACTTCTTTCATAATCATAGGAAAGCTCATTGAATAACAATTTTGCACCCATTTTCTGAAGATAAGTGTTGAGACAGTTTTTTTAATGAACAAAAATTATTTTACATGACATGAATATTTTTAAAACATTCAGTTTGCATAGTTTTATCAAAAGACCAATAATAAAGTTTAGGATGAAAAATGTGGTCTACTAGAATAGAACACGGGCATGGGAGTTTGAAGGACCTCGATTCTAATCCCCTCTCCACCACTTGTCTGTTGTGTGACCCTGGGTAGTCATTTACCTCATCTGTAAAATGTGGATTAAGACTATGAGCCCCATGTGGGATGTGGACTGTGTCCAACCTGATTATCTTGTATCTGCCCCAGTGCTTAGTATACTGCATGGCCAATAGTAAACACATAACAAATACCATTAAAAAATAAAAAACATCATAAAAGCGATTAATATGTTTCTGTTGTTTTTCCACCAAAATTGATTATCTGTCCTTTGTTTTTGAAGATTATACTAGAGTAAAATCTGATCTATTCATGTGAGTGTGGCTGAAAAGACTGACATATGACTAAATTGTTTTTCATATCTTCGAATGTAGGAATATAGCCTTTCTGGCTAATGGGTTTATTTCATACAGGGTCTTTCTGTTTCAAGCCTGCATTTTGATAGCTTTTGCTTCCTGAATTCTCTGCCACCAAGCCGGTCTATCTCTGGTGAATTCTAATCCACCTGAAATCATGCTGAAATAAAAAAGATTACTAAATGTTTACTTATTAACAAGCAGAAAAGATCTTTTTCCAAGTATTTTAGTGCTCCCTCCCATCCCCATCAGCCCCCATCCATTCTGGTTAAAATAACCTTACAGCAGAGGTACACAGTCACACTCAACTAATATAAGGATCACATAGCAATACAAGGCAAATCAATCTTATTTAGAAAAATAATCCAAATAATATGAGTTTATAAAATATCCACATGTGACCCATAAGGTTATAGTATAGTCAGATCAAACAGTTTGGTCAGAAACCTGAATCTAGGCCTTTTAGGATGCTCAAAATGATGAAAAACATTAAAAATGCACATATTAATGTATATTTAATTTATGTTTTCCACAGTTTAGTACATTTCATTTGGGTTTTTTCACAGTATAACACACTGAATTTAAATGCCTTCCACCAGAACATCAAATTCATTCATTATGATTGACAATGTCAAAATAAATAGAAGATGAGTTTTTCTTTGGAATGGCTGAAATAAATCTTTTCATCTCCTTTCAAAATTATTGTTTGACTTATGACAGTATTCTGAGAAAAGATAGAAGGAAAAAATTGGGAACAGGATGTGATACGAGCTGAATTCACAGGCAATGTGAGCAGGAGAGAAAAACTCATCATGTTGGGTAAAAGAGTGGAACAGCTTACTGATCCCTTAGGGTTCATTCATTCACTTGTATAGTAAATAAAAATAGCCCACCTTCCTTAATCACTCATATCAGAGTGAGATGGTTTAAAACATAGAAATTCTAAAACTGATAAATACCTTAGTTAAGGTTTTGCAGAATGAAAGTTAAAACTTGGCTAGATGTGTTTAAGCCAAATGAGATAGCTTTTCCTTTTTTTTCCATAAAATGTTTCATAAAAGATAAAAAAAAATTTCTTTTTTTTTTGTTTGTGTTTTAATTAAGAAAAAGTTGTTTCAACTCTCCTCCCTCTCGCACTCCACACATTTATGTTAGGAAAGGATCAGCAATGGAGCTCATCTCAGGTCAAAAGAAAGAAATCTTCACTCAGCTCTTTCCTGGATTCTCTGAGGTGTCAGGGGTTAAGACAAGATTCCTTGTAAACTGTCTTGCCACTGAGGCACTGGACATGATGCCAAGACACTTGGAAAAAGTTTCCTGTGTTACTCATTTGTGGGCAAATAAACTGGTCTGTGAAGATGGTCATATTGGCTCTGGAGCAATGTATCACTGTTTAATTTGAGAGTAGCTGCCCCAAAATATTGGTGAATAAATGTCTTTTTTAAATTTAAATACAAAAAGCATCATTCCTTAAGTCATGGAAACAAGCACTGCCGGGAGGTTGGAGAGACAGGGAAACCTTCATGAGTGACTGAACAGTTCTGTGAACAAGTTACCAGGAACTTTTGTCCTATTAAATCAAGAAAATGAACATTTCAGTTCAGTCACACACAAAAACTAAAAAAAAATGAGGAAGCTTTAAGATTCTGGCCCTACCAAAATAGAATTGTGACCTAGATTTGATTTCATCTGTATCAATTATCTTACTAAATTCCAACTGTGAACTTTTGTCTTGAAGAATTGTAAAAGTATAAAACTTATATTGGGGAAGAAATTGTTCATAAATGACACCACTATGTATTCTATATACATTATAGAATTCATAGTGATTTTCATATATAAGTAGCTATCCTTCAGTAACAACCCTAAGTCTTTGGGTAGGAGGTAGAGGTAAGACCTTGGTTAATGCGTTCAGAATGAAATGTCATTTTCCTACTGGGATTATTTTTATAAACGTTATTATTCTCACACTTTATGAATTTAATAAGGAAGACAGTTCTGGCCTCAGAGTCATTAACTGTACAGACTGTCTTTTTAGGCCCTCAATTCTAAATCTTTTGCAATTGGTGATCATTTAGCCTGTATTGAACACCATTTCTTTCATGGTTTTATTGATTTTGTTTTCCATAAAAAGTGAAAAGAGAAAATTAATTCTCTTTTCTGTAAAGAGATTAGGACAAAACAAATATATCATTATAGAATTCCTCTGCCTCACTGAAGAGCAGTGATCACCATGAGTATGAGTTCGAAAAACAAACTAGACAATCTCTTTGAGGAACTGAAAGTTATGAACTGTTAAAATAAAAACAGCATTGGATTTTATAGCTGAAGGCTTTTTTTTCCAAACAACAAAAAGAGACATTAGAGTTATTATTCTGTTTATAGCTGCAACTCTCAGGAGAGTGTATCAAACAATTTCCCTGGTAAGATATGCATAGTAAATGTGTTTTTGAGTAATTTTCTATTTATTGCTTATGCCTTTCAGTGTAAAATGCTCTGTTAAACTACCACCATACAAATTGGAAAATGTCTGAAATGAAAGACTCCTAATCCCTCCAAATGCAAATAATAGAGATTTCAGAGGTGTTTTTATTTTTGGTGAAAATTATATATGAATTTTTAGTCAACTAATGCTCTCTCCAATATTAGGTCTGTCCAAAGTGACACATCATAGAATACAAACAAGATTTGATAAAGTACTCATTATAAAATAAGGCTATAATACCATTAAACATGCATTTCAAACATGTATTTCCCTTTGCTTGAAATACGAAACCCTTTTCTAAATGAAGTCACAATGATACATTTAGAAAAACTAGAGTTGATTTCCTCAGGATCAATTCCTTCCCAAAACTGTGCTTCCATCCAATTACTCTAGAAGTAGGGTCTAAATGTTGTCCTGACCAGTTCCATGACCCCACACTAAGAGGAAGAGGAAGCCAAGCCAAGTGTGCCACTCCCTGAAGCATAATGCCTGTCTCCCTATCTTGTTTTCCTGTCTTCCCTTCTTGTAGGAATGGAATGTGTTTATCAACTCTGTTGTATGATACTCTCCCAAGTTCAATGTCTAGTAGAATGTTCTGCAAGTAGAAACTGCACAAAAAATACTATTGATTGATATATTCCAAACTACTGCCCATAAACCCTCAGCACTGAAATGGTTTTCAAGCTGCTACTATTGTTCAAAATTGGACTTATAGAGAACAGGCCCAAACCGCAATATGCCTATACCCCAAACACCTCTCATGTGAACAGTAATTAGGTGTATCTCCATTATAGTCATCATCATCATCATCAACGGTGTTTACTGTGGGCAGAACACTGTACTACTGAACACTTTGGAGGGTAAAATATAACAGAATTGGTTGACCCACTACCTGCTCACAATGATGTCACTGCCTACGGGGAGAGCACAATCTAGAGGGCACCAAAAAAGTCACTGGATATTTCTAGTCAGAAACCAAAACTGTTTGGGGTTTTTTTAGTAGGTTTTTTTTATAGTATTTGTTAAATTCTTATGGTGTATGTCAAACGCTTTTCTGAATGCTGGGGTAGATACAAGATTAACATATCACATACAGTCTCACATGGAGCTCACAGTTCAAAAAAGAGGGAGAACAGGTATTTAATCTTCATTTTACAGATAAGGTAACAGAAGTAATGAGAAGTAATTTGACTAAGGTCACATAGAAAATGATTGGCAGAACCAGAATTTAAACTCAGGTCCTCTGACTCCTAGACCTGTGCTCTTTCCACTAGACCATACTGTTTCTCATAGTTGTCTGAGAAAAATGACTTGGTGTTAAGACTACCTGCAGTGAAACAAGTACACAGCACCTCATGACCTTACAGGACAGAAGCTTATTCCACACTTTTTTAAACCTCTTTTATTTTAAAGGATGGCTGTATGAAATATTTTAAAAAGGATTGGCATAGTTCACTCTGCTGGTGATGACGACAGCATATGAAAAGGTTTCTTCAGTTCTGACTAGGCTATTGAGATCATCATGCAGTAATCTTAGGATCCTGATTAACTTTTTCAGGGCAGCCAAACTTGTTTTTCCATGTTCTTTTGGTGGGTTCAAAGATGTTGTAAGTCTTATTATGTTATTAACAAGGAAATGAATGTAAGCATGAAGTGTTTCTTCTCTTCCTAATTCTTAGAATTATTTGTATGGTAAATGTTTACAAAGATAGGAGAAATGATGGGAGAGAGTCAGAGAAAGAAAAAAGAGAAGATCAAAATAAATCTCTCTGTGACCAAGAGATGGAATCGCTCTTTGAGAACAACAGACAAAACTTGGTCCTGACACTTCAGGACAGAGAATGAAATTATTTACAGGTTAGTGACTATGGACTGTGCAATACTTCGCACTTTCTCTCTTTCCTGTCACTCATGATCTGGCTAGGATACAAGTGAGCACACATATATACCCAACTGACAAATGTATGCCAATGTTCTGTGTGGACAGGACCCATTTAGTGCTGCAATTGACTTCATGGTGCTTTGCTGTATTACAACACTGTAACCCAACAAGGTGTTATCTTGGTCTCTGCTGTGGGCTGTATTGCTCATAGGAGGCAGATATTTTTCAAGATTCCTTCTGGAACTATCCACCTCAGAGCATTCTAGGTCAGAAATGTACACTACTGATGACACAGTCCCAAGCAGGCATTATCCTTCCTTCAGAGCCAGGACTAGAGCACATTCCTTGTTTTCCTTGGCATACTTATGCCCAAAGAAAGTTAAATCCAAAATGGTATATTGAAGCACTTCATTGGATATAATAATAATGTTGGTATTTGTTAAGTGCTTATTATGTGCAGAGCACTGTTCTAAGCGCTGGGGTAGATATAGGGCAATCAGGTTATCCCACGCGAGGCTCACAGTTAATCCCCATTTTACAGATGAGGTAACTGAGGCACAGAGAAGTGAAGTGACTTGCCTAAGGTCACACAGCTGCCAAGTGGCAGAGCCGGAAGTCGAACTCATGATCTCTGACTCCGAAGCCCAGGCTCTTTCCACTGAGCCACGCTGCTTCCCGATATGCATTGGGATTCCATTTAAAATATTGCCAGAAGCACAGAGCTAAAGAGGGTGTTAGGATTTGAGGGAATTTTCAGATGCTATTTCTGAAAGAGCTCTGACTCCAGGACCTGTCTGCATGGGAGGAGTCTCAGGTCTCCACAAATCCCATATTTTATTCCCACTCACCTAATCTCATGATCTTGACAATACATTTGTGTAGCTTTTGTGATGAGTGGCTAACCTTACACTGTAAAGTTGTTGGGGCAAGGGTAAGAGACTAGTTCAATCAAGCTGATACATCTCTGCTTTAACTGGATCCATCTCTGCTAACTCAGTAAACATTAATTCAGTCAGATCCTCCTTGTTCCACCTTCAACAATACACAGTCTATCTGAAATTTAAAGGAACTTTGAACTCCTAGTTGTTGGGTTTTTTTTTCATGAATTTCAGATTCTCGCCCTATTGCTTTCAGTATACTTAAAAGAATGGACTTTTAACTTGAGACTGAATATCAGATAGGACAGGCATAAAAGGAGTGGGGAAATGCTATTCAAAGATTCTGCAAAGGAATTTATTTTACAAAGATATATTGCAACTGATGCCATCACTCTCACTGGATTTTTCTTCTCATCCAATTTAGAATCACTGGTTTAAAAGCTTTCCCGAAAGCTTGTAAAGTTAATTGATTCATGCATTAAGTGTTCCAAGTATACATGGTTTGACTGATAATAAATATGTCTTGGAGACAATTTTATGGAGGAGTTTAAAAATATTGAATTCCTTTGGTTGATGGGCTAAAGAACATAATCAAAAATTGCATCGTTGTTACTTCTCAGCAGTTCTCTCTAGATATTTTATCAACAAGTTCCAGAACTAGTGTTCCTGATGTGCGATAACATCTTTTATACTTCTTGATATGCCTGTTCTTGTGAGTGGGGAAAGGTTGGTTTTGACACAACTGCTATGGGACCTTGGGCAAGTCACTTCACTTCTCTGTGTCTCAGTTACCTCTATTGTAAAATGAAGATTAAGACTGTGAGCCCCAAGTGGGACAGGGACTGAGTCTAGTCTGTTTTGCTTGTTTCCACCCATTGTTTAGTAAAGTGCCTGGAACATTGGAAGGACTCAACAAATACCACTTATTATTGTAGAAACCCGGTTTTCGTGCTCCTATGTAGTCTAAATAACAGTGGAAGCCATCTGTAGGGGATCAGTGGCCTAGGACTTTCTCCGGAGTCCTGTTGAAAAACTTGTAGCCTTTTTTTTATTGGCTTCAGAGAGTGGATACAGTTACTGTCACTCCTAGGGGACGATTAAAGCAGAATCAATTAGTCAGTGGCATTTACTGAGTGTTTAAGTGGAGCACCATACTAAGCACATGGAAGAGTGCAGTACAGTAGAGTTGAATATTTCATTCTTTGTCCTCTTCTGAGCCTGAAGAGATGATGATATCACTGGTAGCCTCCTGGACCTCAAGGATCATCTTTGAAATGCTCTTTCTGATTGCTCTAATGATAATAATGTTGGAATTTGTTAAGCGCTTACTATGTGCAGACCACTGTTCTAAGCGCTGGGGTAGTTACGGGGTAATCAGGTTGTCCCATGTGAGGCTCATAGTTAATCCCCATTTTACAGATGAGGTAACTGAGGCACAGTGAAGTGACTTGCCCACAGTCAGCTGACAAGTGACAGATGTGGAATTCGAACCCATAACTTCTGACTCCCAAGCCCGGGGTCTCTCCACTGAGCCATGCTGCTTCTCTGAGCCATGCTGCTTCTCTAGCTGAAAGACCTCTAACTCCAGAACCTGTCTGCTTGGGAGGAGTCTCAGGTCTTCACAAATCCCATATTTCGTTCCCACTCACCTAATCTCATGATCTTGACAATACATTTGTGTAGCTTTTGTGATGAGAGGCTAACCTTACACTGTATCTAAAGTTGTTGGGGAATCTAGCTGGGTTGGGGCTGGGAGACGGAGGGAGGTGGAATCTAAGTAATCAAATTTTCCAAATTTCTTTTATTTCCTATATTTTTAGCCTCATTATGTTGCAGGCCCATCTTAACCTTTGATTTGGAAATGTCTCATTCTAGTCTGAGTCCTGAAGTGTCTATTTCACGGTTCCATTAAAATCTGTACTTCATGGGTTGTTTCTTCTAGAACTGTCATGAAATTTCTCCAGCCTACAAATGTTGGTATTTGAAACCAGTATTGTTGTATACTCTACATGTTTGTAAGTAACATATAAGGAATCATGTTAGTATTTTCTGAAAAGCACTTTTTCCTCAAAATTGAAATACAGTGATGAGTTCATGGCTCTAGACTGTAAGCATGCTATGGGCAGGGAGTGCATCCACTAATTCTCTTGTATTGCACTCTCTCCAGTGCTTAGTTTAGGGTTCTGCATAATAAGAGCTCAATAAATGCCACTGATTTATTGACTGATTGATGACTGCCTATTTCTGGTTTCAAATATAGACTTTGAAGTCATAAGCTCATAGGCATACCTACTGAATAACTTCATTTTTATTCCAAGAAAATTAATACAACTATAAAATCATCTACCTTTACAATGAGGACGTTTATGCTAAATTAAGTGGAACCCTAGGATGTTTATAACTAAACAAAATAATATCAATTAATGGAAAACATCTATTTCTCTGTTAATCTTCATATATATCATACATATATATATATATATATACATATAGAGAGAGAGAGGAGCAGCGTGGCGCAGTGGAAAGAGCACGGGCTTTGGAGTCAGGGCTCATGAGTTCAAATCCCAGCTCTGCCACTTTTCAGCTGTTGTGACTGTGGGAAAGTCACTTAACTTCTCTGTGCCTCAGTTCCCTCATCTGTAAAATGGGGATTAAGACTGTGAGCCCCACGTGGGACAACCTGATTCCCCTGTGTTTACCCCAGCACTTAGAACAGTGCTCTGCACATAGTAAGCGCTTAACAAATACCAACATTATTATTATTATATATCTTAGTCATTTGAACCATAAATTTGTGGACCCTTCTTCAGATACTCAGCTGTCCACTAGTACTTTAAGCAAACACAAGCATTTTAAAATATTTTGCAAGGATAGAAGCTATGCACGTTATAGTTTCTTCCTAGAAAGTAAGTAATAAGGATGCTTAATCAGATGAACATCATAGAACTGCATAGCAAACTTTCCCTACAGAAGAGATCACATATTTTAAAGTGAGAAAGTATTCTCTTCAAAAATATTGAACACAACTTCTCTTTAAAATTATAATATTCCCAAGATAAAAATTGCTGCTTATCAATGTCTCTTGGCTACAAATATTACTTTCATTGTGAGTCTCCAGACTGTAAAGGAAGGTGCACAAAATATGCACAAAAATAGTGTATTTTAGAATTTCACTTTGTGTTTTTCCACTTTTCTTTCATGTCTTAGCAGTGGCCATTTTTCTCTAAATAATGCAAATCAAACTATTGTATATCTTCAAATCTTTCAGGACAAGGAGACTAAAATCCATCTTAGTTCTGTAAAACTTCAGTGTCAGAATCACTGTCATGCCTAGGAGCTAAAATGACAGATATTATAGAAATACACAGATGTTGCTTCAGGTTCAACTTGATCTCTGATTAATCTTCATTTACATTCCTTTTCTAATTCATAATCCAGAAATCATATCAACATACACTGTCTCCTATAAATGCCTCCAGAAGAATACAGATACTTTATAAATCAACTGGTTTGGGATTCATTGATTAAAAACTAATCACTACATATTTTGTTCTTGTTTGTGAAGGTAATGGCCAAAACAAGAAAAACAAAATAAGTTTACCTAAAATATTTTCCCTCTATTTTTGCTGGAAAAAACAAATGAATTCTATCTCCCTTCTTATAAACTCAAGTATGACATCATGAAATAGGTTGTAATATAGAGCCTGCTACACAGTCCTGCTAAGTTCTGTTGGTATTGGGAAAGGAACAGGCAGTCTTAGGTTTTTGTAGCTCTCCAGTAGCATCCCATAATTCTCCAGTTAAAACAAAAGCTCTTGATGGTTTTCTTCACTGTTCTTCACAATCTGACTACTACCTACCCTTCTGCGTGCCTCCAATGAAGCCTTGCCCAAACTGTGCAGTCTTAGAGTTAAATAACTTCTCCATTCCTGTCATTAGACTCTATCATCCTACTTAGAGGCTCACCTTGCAGAATATCTCCCCAGTTGATTCCCATTCCTAAAACATCTATTTCTCACATACATGGTTGTATAATAATCTTTGTATAGTGTGTATGTGTGTGGTAGAGCTAGAAAGTTTTTCTTTTTCTTATCCAATCTTTTGGACTCTTGTACAGAGGATCTAAGCCTATTTGTGGACTGATTTTGAGTAACAAAAAGCAGTAGACTAGGCATTGTTCTAATTTCAAAAGCAAATCATTTCCCACTTGCTTTATAGCTTCATTTCCCACTCAGAATATTCATTTTTGCATTCAGGTGATACTTTCATTGCCTTTGCTACAAATAGATACTAAAGTGTATCACTACAGCTCTCAGGGCTTCACATCAGGAGGGATCTCATAAATCTCACACCTGAAACTAATCAAAAAAATCACTAAATCCCAAACTGCCCTGAAATAAAACAATTTGTATCCATTTGCCTCATTTACCTGCTTGATACTCTTCCATGCAATCCTAGTATACTGCAAAGTGCAAGTTTGGAATATTATTATTTTAAAGCCTCTAGAGTGATTAAGATTTCTTGGCTAACAAGGTAGGACCCAAATGTATTTCTTTTTTCATGTTGAGTCTTAAAACAATGGTTTCTTTGAAGACTATATGCCTGCAATCTCCTTTTGCATGTCCATTCAGGCTTACACATGATCCAGCTAAGGCTGTGGCATTGATTGACACTATGCTCAGGGACCAGTAGATGAATTTCTTTGGTTTAAAATTTAACAGTACAGATCTTTTGATCTCTGAATCTTTAGAAATCTGAAGTTCATTTTTTCCCCTTTTCTCTGGTTTGACTGTACTGACACATATGGTTCATCCTGCCAAATAATAGGCTATGAAATTAAGAAATTGTTAAGTAGCCTAGCTCATGCAGAGATTTATATTCAGTCTTTCTATCTGGTCTCCAGAATTGCCTTGGCCATATTTTGCCTCTATGACATGGTGAAAATTCTTTGCCGATCATAGGTCATACAAGATTTATCACCTGACGTAGTACTGTTAGGTCTGACGTCAGGGTCATGGGAACATAAGGCAAAGGAGCTGTTCAGTTACTCTAACATTCTTGCCAAAAATAAGAGACTCATTCTTCCCTAATCCTCTTTCACATCTCTGTTGTGTTTGACACTTTGTTGATTCACTCAAGATAAACTTCATCTTGGTGATGTAAAGCTTCCATAGACTGTCTCTGTTCTGAGTCAGCACTGAAGTACTGAAATGAACTTATTGCTAAGCTATGTGTTCACTTGATTCACCTTCTAGACCTTAAAAAGCACTAATATATGATAAAAATGCATTTAATCAATGGTATTTATTAAGCCCTTGCTGTGTGCTGAGCTCTGTATGAACCATTTTCACAAGTACAATATAAGGCAGTTGGGAGATACACTCCCTGGTCGTGTGTAACTTCAATGATCTTATAGTCTAGAGGTGAATACTATGGGGACAAGGGTGGGGAGAACATCCAATACTTAAAGGGTACAGAGTCAACTACACAGAAGACAGAAAAAGGAGAGAGAGTAGGGGGAAAGAAAAGATGTGATTTTAATATGGCCGTGAAGTTGGGGAGAGTAGTGGTCTGTTGGATATGAAGGGAGAAGAAGTTCTAGAAGGATGTGGACACGGTGTTTGTAGCGAGACAGACAGGACTGAGTTACACTGAGTTACTCAATGTAACATTTATATTAGAGGAATGAAATGTGTGGGCTGCTTTGTAGTAGAAAATCTGTGAAGTAAGGTAGAAGGGGGTGGGCTGTTAGAGTACTTCAGAGCTGATAATAAGGAGTGTTTGTTTGATGTGGAAGTGGATGGGTAACCACTTAACATTCTTGATGAGTGGGGAGAAATGAACTGAATGTTTTTGTAGAAAACAGAGTGAAATGTGAACTGAAAGAGGAGAAGCAGAAGTCAGGAGGTTAGCATGGAGGTGAGCAGGGAATGTGTTGGTTATATATATTGTACTCTCCCAAGGTGAGAGAGTACAATATTATTACAATATATTAAGGTGCTCTGTACACAGTAAGTGCTCAATAACTACAATGGACTGAATAGTCAAGGTGGGATATAAGTTCTGTGATAACATGATAAGGGAAGAAGCATGGCCTAGTGGGAAGAACTTTGGCTTGGGTGTCAGGGGGTCTAAGTTTTAAATCTGACTCTTACTACTTGCTTTCTGTGTGACCTGGGAAAAGTTACTTAAACTTCTCTTTGCCTTAGTTAACTCAACTGTAAACTCTCACTCTTTACTGCTGTACAAGTGCTTAGTACATTGTTCTGCACACAGTCAACACTCAATAAATATGATTGAATGAATGAATAAAATGGAGATTCAATACCTATTCTATCTCCTAATTAGACAGTGTACCCCATCTGGGACAGGAACTGTAGCTGATGTGATTAACTTTCATCTATTCAAGTGCTTAGAACAGTGTTGTACACATAGTGAATGCTTAACAAATACCATAATCAATCAAATGTTTGGATCAGAGTAGTGGTAGTTTGGTGGAGAGGAAAAGGCCAATTTTAATAATGTTGTCAAGGTAGAACCAACAAGATTTGGTACAGAGTGGGTTGAATGACATAGATGAGTCAAAGATGATGCCAAAGGTTATGACCTTGCAAGATAGGGAGGATAAGGGTGTTAGATCTGTAAGACACTGGCACTTTAGGAGTCAATTTATGGAAATAAAGTAGGCTCACGAGACATTTGAATCTTATAAAAGTTTTGCAGTAGTTCATCTATGTGGGATGTTTTTAAACTTATGAAAAGCTGTGTACAATACTGATGAAAACTTAATTTATTCAAAAGATTTCTGAGGTTCATAAAAAACTAGTTATTTTTTCATATCTTTCAATTTGAGATGTGCCCAGATCCTCAGCAGTGATACTTGCCTGGTTATATGATGTTCATGGTTTATTCAGCTACAGCATCTGTTATACACTACAAGTTGTTGTTATTTTCTAATTTTGAGATGGAGATTTGCAACAAGAGTTTCAGTGAGGTATATATTTTGTCTTCAGATCTGATGCCAATGAAGCTGCACAGATGTTTTATTAGGCATAATCAAGAAGGATTTATTTGTATATTAACAGCAACCCAAAATATAAATAACATGGTTTAATAATACAGACTCCTATGTAATTAGGTCTTCCATGACAAATACCTCCAGTTTGAAAAGTTAAAAGGAAGTTAAATAATGAATTCTCATTCATATCTCTTAAATCCAGAACTTAAAAATTTTAAACTACTGAAGCAACATTGTTTCAGATTTTCATCTCTTAAGAACATTCTGTTTTTTGACCCGATTGTATACACTGTTTCTCATTGCTATTGGCAATTGTGATCTCTCTTCCTTTTTCATCTATAAGAATGGTATTATTTGAGGACTTACTCTGTGCCAAGCACTAAACTAAGCGCTGGGGTAGATAGAAAACCAGACCCAATTCCTGATGCTCATTGGGCTCACAGTCTAAAATATAGTAATTGTGGTATTTGCTAAATACTTACAACATGACAAGTACTGTACTAAACTCTGGATAGATATAAAATAATCAGGTCCCACATGGAGCTCCCACTTTAAGTAGGCGGGAGAACAGGTATTGCATCCCTATTTTGCAGTTGTGGAAACTTAGGCCCAAAGATTTGCCCAGGGTCACATAGCAATTATGTGGTGGAGCCAAGATTAGAAACCAGATCTTCTAACTCCTGGCCTGTGCCCTTTCCACTAGGCCATGCTGTGAACATGGAATCCCCATTTAAAAGATGAGGAAATAAAGGCACCAAGAAGTTAAATGATTTCTCCAAGATCACAAAGCAAGCAAGTATCAGAGCAAAAAATTAGAACCTCTGACTCACAGACCTGTTCTCTTTTTACTAGACAATGCTGCTTCTTCAATGTTCCCTTACCATTCAATGGAATAGTGAACTTTACTAATATATGATTGACATCTACCAAATCCTGAAGCATGTGGATAGGACAATCACAGAACTATTTTTACAGATCCAACAAGAATGGGCCTAGCATTTATCTCTTGATATTTGAAGGTGGTAGGTTAATCTACAAAACCAATATGACTGACCTTTTACTGAGACAAGGTCATGAAGGCCAAAAAGATGATAAATAGGAGTATCAATCATGAAGTGAAGAAATCACAAAGACATTCTCCAAATCCAAAATAATGGCATAAAGAACTGCTAGAGAAGCAGCTGTGGCCCACTTGCTCTGCCACTTGCCGGCTGTGTGACTTTGGGCAAGGCACTTGACTTCTTTATACCTCAGTTCCTTCATTTGTAAAATGGGGATTCAATGCCTATTCTTCCCCCATTAGACTGTGAGTACCTTGTAGACAGGGACTGTCTCCATCTTGTTAACTTGTATCTACCCCAGCACTTGATATAGTGCTTGACACAGAGTAAATGCTTAACAAATACCATAATAAAAAATATTCAAGCAGGCAAGCCAGCAATCAATATATTTATAGTAAGCACTCAATAGATCTGACTGAGTAGACTGATGTGGACTACATTTGTGTAGCATGAAAATAAGCATCTATTCATAATAAAGAGCACCATTTTTTAACTTCTCCAAAATAAAGAAATCATTGGCACCAGCTACATTCATGGTGAATCCAAGGTCTAATAATAATAATAATAATAATGTTGATATTTGTTAAGCGCTTACTATGTGCAGAGCACTGTTCTAAGCGCTGGGGTAGACACAGGGGAATCAGGTTGTCCCACGTGGGGCTCACAGTCTTCATCCCCATTTTACAGATGAGGTAACTGAGGCACAGAGAAGTGAAGCAACTTGCCCACAGTCACACAGCTGGCAAGTGGCAGAGCTGGGATTTGAACTCATGACCTCTGACTCCAAAGCCCAGGCTCTTTCCACTGAGCCACGCTGCTTCTAACCAGTAGAGCTTCATTGGTTGTATCTGTATCATACCCTGGGATTTCATATTACTTCACCTATTCATAGGACTAGAAGCAGTGTGGTCTAGTGGAAAGAGCACAGGCCTAGGAGTCAGAGGGCCTGGCTTCTAATCCCAACTCCATAACTTTCCATCTGTGTGACCTTGGGCGAGTCACCTAATTTATAAGTGCCTCAGTTTTCTCATCTGTAAAATAGGGATTAAATAATTGTTCTCCCTCTTAATTAAAAGGTGAATTACAAGTGGGGCAAGGACTCTGTCTGACCTGATTATCTTGAATCTACACCAGTGCTTAGAATAGTGCATAGTTTAACAAATAGTACAATTATTACTGGGAGCTGGAGCCCTGCACTCATTGTCTAAATGTTCCCAGCTTAAAATAGCAATAAAGATTTTTAAAATATGCCAAAATACTCAATGTCAAATCCTTGGAGAATGCCATCTCCCTGAAGCTTCGGGTCAGCAGCAGATGGATCCTTTTAAAGCAAGGAATCCATCTAAAAGTGCACAGCATAAAGTGGAAGTTCAGTGAATAGTATTTATGTTCATGTGAACATGTCTAAGAGCCTTGAAGGCACGTCAGGTTCCTTGAGAAATGTCATATCCATAGTCAATGAGCCAAATTCAGCTTCAAACAGGAAGACTGAATTTCCAAGAGTGAATGAGGTTGAGAAGCAGCGTGGCTCAGTGGAAAGAGCATGGGCTTTGGAGTCAGAGGTCATGGGTTCGAATCCCGGCTCTGCCACTTGTCAGCTGTGTGACTGTGGGCAAGTCACTTAACTTCTCTGTGCCTCAGTTCCCTCATCTGTAAAATGGGGATTAAGACTGTGAGCCCCACGTGGGACAACCTGATTCCCCTATGTCTACCCCAGTGCTTAGAACAGTGCTCGGCACATAGTAAGCACTTAACAAATACCAACATTATTAATGAGGTTTAGGTACTGTACTGCTTTAGTTACCAAAACCAACAGTTTCCCCAGTCAGGAATGTGAACAGAATGAATGCCAGCAGGGTTCCCAAACAGCTGTATTATGAAGAATTGAAAGGGAATGTGATAATAATCATGAAGGCAGATAATCATCTTAAAGATAGTGAAACCCAGTCACCAAAGATGAAATACAGTAATAGGAGACAACTGCAGTGGGCTGGCATGTGGAAGTCAACAGCGATGGTTTTCCTCCTTGAGCAATATGAGCAGGAAACGTGTTTACCAACTTTGTTAGAGTGTACTCAGTGCTAAGCTCTATACTAGGTGCTGGAGTAAATACAAGATACTTAGATCAGACAATTTCTGACCAAAACAGTGCTCACAATCGAAATGAGGAAATACAATTTCAGAGAGTAATGAGAGTGAAGCTGAGATATAAATAACTAGTCATGATCATTAGTAATGGCCCAAATATCCCTATATACATTCTGAGTAATTCTAATATTAGAAAACAAAAATAAGAAAAGTATTGATCTAAGAAACTAGAGATCTGAGAGTGAAATTCAGCCCCAGCCAGACAACAAAAAACACTTGGAATAATAAGCAATGTGTAGCAATAGGGAAGATTGGTAATCATGTGAGTTCAATTACTTTCTTCAGTCATGTCAGTAAACCCCAAAATTACAAAATGACAGCCTTCTGAAAATTATCTTCTTACCTCATAAATAGGGAGGTTAAACTAGACTAGTTGCTATTGGACAAATACAGGTTTTATAAAAGCATTAAAAATATCTCCAAATGAGTATATAATAGAAGTCTTGTTACTTCAGTGTTTTTGTGAGTTGGAGAAGGAAATAAAAGTCAGAAATAAGAGTACAGATAGTGGAGACAGAGACCATGAAGAAATGCAGAAAGCCAATGGAATAGATAGCCACCAAGACCTGTAAAAATGGCAAATGAAGGAAAGCTCAGTCAACCTCAAATTTAAGCCTGTTCCATGGCTTGGAGTCACTACTGAATAGGAGTGACTGAATACGCAGTTTTTTTTCTTCATTCCTGTAAAGATGTTATCAGAGCAGTGAGGCAAGCACTTAATTGTAAAGATCAAATTCTAAAAATGCATGAAGCTTTGAGGGTTATCAGAATGGATAAAAAATCTAGAATCCATTGATATAAATTTTATTGAAAATTCAATTTGATTCTCTCCTTTTGTCTGGGAAGATAGCATTATTTTTAACTGTCTCTGGTCTTAGATTCTGCTGTATTTCTGGGCTTACACCCAGAAGTCAAACAACATATCGAACACCCCCTGAGGGAGAGCTTTACTCACACACTCAAACCTACAGGATAGATTTCTATGCACCCATCTGATGCCATAGCAAAAGCCCATGGCCATGGGTGTGGACCACAGAGCAGACATAAAGCAATGTCAGGCAAGAATTTGTTTTGGCTCTATCTCCAGCATGGTTTTGCTATAATCTCCTAATTTAATTCAAAATTAGCCTTGCAGAAATCACTTCCTTGCAAATTAACTTACATGTTTTCCAATTTTTCAAGAAAAAAGCCCTAACCCCTCTATTTCACCTAGACATCTCCCAGCCTGTGACTTTTCTGGCCTCCATTTCTACACCTCCCATTCCTTTTCCTCTAATCATTCTTGAGCTGCTCTCTATTCTATATCTATTTTCTTTACTTTTTTTCTTAACTGCAGTTCCTATACAAAGGATCTTAGTACTGTGATTCCTTCTGCTGCCCATGGGCCCTTTGTGTTTGTAATCCCAGGCTTTTAGAGCCGCAAAGTCAGTGATTTGGGGCTAGATCAGCATGTAAGCAGGAATACCTCTAACCCACACTCCCAGTCATCCTCCTCTTCATCCTATTCTTCCTTCTCCCGATCCTCTTCCTGCTCTCCATCATTCTCTTCTTTCCTCTTACTCTCCCTACTCTTAATCAAAAGAACATTGCTGTCTTTCTCCCGATCTATTCTAGTCCAGTCACAAAGATACATGGATGTATTTTAGGGGGTGAAAAGGAAGAACTTCAGAAGTTTGAAAGAAATCGTGTATTGACCAGAGTGGACCTGGTTAGCAGAGCTGTGTCTACATAGCTTGAAGGTGGGGAAGAGAAGGGCTTGGTTGACAGAAAAAAGCCCTATAGCTTCTAATGCTCCCAGAGTATCAAAATTTGCTCTTCTGATGGTAAACTGTCACAATATTCTGGGACTAATTTTGATGACATAAAATAATTTATTTTCAGTTTCAGTTTCACCTTGCCTTACCCAAACAGATTGGAGAAAGATGAACTCTAGTGTATATTCTTTGCTAGTAATCACATGAGCTTATCACTGCTGCCAAATGAACAAGATCATAAGGCTGAAAGATTTCTATATTTCCTAGAGATCTGAATGATTCATGGCATATTTTTCAAAAGGAGAGGAGTCATTTTTCCATTTAAAATGAGATTTCTTTTAAATTTGTAACCAACTAGGGTGATAGGTTGTGATAGAGCTGAGTATGATTAAGAAACAAACAATAATAATAGTAATAACTGTGGTATTTGTTAAGCACTTACCCTGTGCCAAAATACAGTCCCTGACCCACACAAGGCTAACAATCTGAAACCTATTTCCCGGTGGCTAAGATCTGACAAAGAGTTCAACTCCATATCAAAGAACAAGCCTCATTTTTGGCACAAGAATAACCTTTATTGCTATTTACTTCTTGTACTGGTATTGAATCCCCATTTTACAGATGAGGAAACTAAGGCACAGATAAGTTAAGTGACTTGTCCCATGTCACCCAGCAGGCATGTGGCATAGCCAAGATTAGAACCCAGGTTCTCTGACTTCCAGACCTGTGCTCTTTTCATTATGCCAAACTGCTCCTGAGGACAGCCTAAGAATAAGGAAGGGCTGTGCCATATCTTTAAATGGATTTAGTAGCAAAAATGTTACAAAATCATGAATGCAATTATGAAATATAAATGAATACAGTAAAGGAAAATGTACACTGTAGCTAAAATGGGAATGTGATTTAAGAGTTAATCTGTTTCTTTGAGGAAAAATAAAATGTAATATCGAATAATGATGTCCTCAGAGTCGAATTCTTATTTGGTATACACACAAAGTGAAAGCAGAAATTAGAAAGGAAAATCAATATATCTCCAGTGAATGTTTTATAAAACTAAGTTATAGGATCAGAAACCCCTTAGAGAAAGTAAATGAGTAGAAGTTTCATGCACATTTTAGAAATATAGTAAGCGCTCAACAAATACCAACATTATTATTATTATTATCATTATTATTATTATTTGGGAGACAACCATAGAGTATATAACAAGATTCCTGTCCTCACAGATCTTTCAATAAAGTGGGAAAGACCAACCCAAAAATGAATTAAAGTAATGGGGATGCAACTGAGTATAAAGATATGCATTGGGGGATATGGGGTGAGGCCTTTTCCAATTAAGCCCTCTTTCCCTCGGCTCCTGACCCTCTGCATCATCTAGTCCCATTCGGCATTTGATATTCACCCAACCCTCAGCCCTACAGCACTTATGTACATATATATTAATTAGATATTATAAATTATTTATTTAATTAAATATTAATATTATGTTTACATTATGCTCTTTTTAAATAGTATTTTAATGTCATTTATGAGTCAGGCACTGTACTAAGCATAAAGGTAACTACAAGATAATCAGATCGGGTACAGTCCAAGTCCCCTTTCAGGGTCACACCTGGAGAGTCCATTACTCTACCAGTCTCAGCTACTGGAGGGATAGTCAAACAGAGGCCTATCCATTCCATTCCTAGCTTGGCCAGTGGCTAGCTAGTGGAAGGCAATCTGCTACAAGTCAAAACTCACCCATGCTGGACAGTAGGAGCAGGGAAGAGCATCGAGGGCAGAGACTAAATTTTACTATGCAGAAGGAGGCAATGGTAAACCTCTTCCATAATTTTACCAAGAAAACTCTGATACACTCTGATTGCAGATAGAGAGTCCGGTGTTCTGGGAGAGATGTGTCTGTGTTGTTGCGATTCAACAATATGGGACAAGAAGACAGTCCAAGTCCCACGTGGAGTTCTCAGTATATTCCAATCAATCAATCAATCAACTACTCGATAAATTGTATTTTAGTCCTCACTTTTTTACAGAAAACAGTACTATGCATTTGGGAGAGTATAATATAACATAGCTGGTGGAAACATTCCCTAACCACAGTGAATTTACAGGTGGAGACAGACATTAATTTAGGTAGATAAAAGTACAGATATGTACATCAGTGCTATGGAGAGAAGAAAGGGGTGCATAAAGGACAATAAATCCAAGTGAAAGGAAAATGGAGAAGGGAGTGGGAGAAGAGGAAATTAGGGCTTAGTTAGGGGAGGCCTCTTGGAAGATATGTGCCTTTAATAAGTTTTTGAATGGGGGAGAGTGATTGTTGGATTTCAAAAGGGAGGCCTTCCAGGAGAGAGGACAGGAGTAAGAGCTCAGAAGCAAGATAGATGAGACCAAGGTACAGGTACAGTGTCTACCAGCTATGTTGTATTGTGCACTCTCCCAAACACTTAGTACAGTGCTTGGCACATACTAAGTGCTCAACAAATACCACTACTGCTAAGTACCTAAGTGATCAGATGGTAAAACATCAAGTGCAGTAGGTGACACTGTTGTACAGGAAATAGGACTGGGATATGAGTGATTAAACAGAGGAGGCTTCCTGGAGAAGAGGGGGAAAATGAAAAAGGGGTAGGTAATTAGAGGCAGAAGGAATGGAAGTAGCAAGAGAGATAAGAGCAAAGCACACAAACTAGGTTGGTACTAAAAAGAACAAAATGAGCCAGCTGGAAGTCACAGTTGCTTTCAAAATATAAAACTTACTTATAAGCTCTATATTGCTTTGCACAACAAATAAGCGGAGACGAGATGCAATACAGTTTAGATGATTCTGTTATAGCCTAAGGATTGGTTTTGTAGCCCCCAACCTCCATTGTCCTTTGTCATCCTCACAGGACCCCCACTGCCTACTCTCAAATGGTTTCAACTGGAGGCTTGTTATCCATGCCTTCTAACAGGCACCTTCCCTTCTTTGGTTGATTAGTACCTTCTCTGCAAAAACTGGTCTTCCACCTATTATGTGTGCCTAGCCTTTCATCATACATAGCTTTCTGTATTACATTTTCTCTGCATTCCTGGTGTTTTACATGGCTCCTTCTTTGCAACCTGGCATTCTGCCTTATATGCTGTAGTCCTACTGGATTCCTATAGGATTAGGTGTCTATAGTTCCCCCTCTTTTGAACCTAACCTCCCCTTTACTGTCAAGGGAACTATTATCTCCGATAACACACATTGCCATTTCTGCAAACTTACCTATCAAATTGTTGTGTTGGTTAAAAAATGTATGTATTATTTGGCATGGGTATTTTTTTCTGCACATTAACTTTTAAATGACCTCCAGAAATCAGGCAATGTTACTACCAACACTGTTATATTGTATTTTCCCAAGTACTTAGTACAGTGTTCTGCACAATAAGCACTCAATATAATATGATCGATTGATTGTCAGCTCCAGAAATTCAAGACAGTTCTGATGGAGAACAGGGTAAAATTATAAAAGCTGTGCTATTTGTTATCATACTCTGTAGCAGCAAAACCATTAATTAGATATGGCAACTTTTCTTTCTAACTTTGGTTCTGAATATGGTTGATTTAATCTTATCAATTATTAACATAAATTTCATATAAAAGAATATCATGATCATAACATATATCTAAACAACTTTTTTTCTATCTTTATACACATTTCTTAAGATTCCAAACAAAAGTTTCAGAGATTCAAATTTCAGTGAATTTTACTTACCTATCATTAATAGACAAAGTGGCGGAGAGCAGAATCCAAGTCACCAACATGGCTTTGGGCAGACAGAATGTGGCAATGATGAACCCTCAATTACATAACAAGTTGAAGAGTCTGTAAGACTCTTGTGCTGTCCTACCTTTTGTATGACTATGAGGCTGGACTGGGCCACCTATCGAAAACACCCACATCTTCAGAAGCAGGCTTGAGACCAGACGAGGTTCTAAATGGGATAAATGAAATCATACAACAAAGATCTATCTTTATGGGTGAATAATGCAGATGGGAAGATTAGTTTCATGGGTCTCAATTCCATTCACGTGCATAGATAGAACTCATTATCAGTAATGATAATGTGGAAAAAAGGATGATAATAATAATGATGGTATTTGTTAAGCACTTACTATGTGCCAAGCACTGTTTTAAGGCCTGGGGTAGATACAAAGTAATCAGGTTGTCCCACGTGGGGCTCCCAATTTTACAGATGAGGGAAGCTAAGTGGCTTGCCCAAGGTCACACAGCAGACAAGTGGTGTAGCCAGGATTAGAACCCATGTCCTCTGACTCCCAAGCTCATGCTCTTGCTGTTAAGCCATGCTGCTTCTCCTCAAGGATGGTAAATTCCTTGTGGTCAATGCTGTACTCTACCAAACACAAAATAAGCACCAAGAAATACCATTCATTGATTGATGCAGTTGTAGAGTGGCATATATATATGTATATGTATCTATGCAGATATAATAGAGAGAGAGAGATTGAGAGTATAAATCATAGAGAAGAGCTTGGATGAGTTCATAGTTTTAATTATTGAGAAAGAAGTTTGTCTTACTGAAATTCATACTTTTTCCAACATTGAATAAGCTAAAGAAAGCATCTTTCTTACTTTTGGAGAATAGTTCCACTGAAAATGCACAGTGAATGATAAGAACAAAATCCTAACCATTTTACAAATTTCATCCCTCATCAGGAGGATGCAAGTCAGAGCCATGAATACATGTACCCCATATCAGTCCTGTTGGACACAGAATACTAAGTTGATAAACCCACTGTGTAGACTCTCTTATATCCTACTTAAAAGGATTTACAATTATCTTCATAACATTTTTTCCATCACGTTAGAGACAGTGGAACCTAATTTAGTGGCAAGAGGACTTGGTGTCAGACTTGGTGTCAGACTTGGTGTCTGGGTGTCAGAGGACTTGGATTCTAATTCTGCCTCTGTAACTTGCTTGCTGTGTGATCTTGGCAAAAGCACTTAACTTCTCCATGTTTCAGGTTCCTAATTTATAAAATGGGGGATTTGATACCTATTCTCTCTCCTATTTGAACATTTATGGAACAGGGACTATGCCTAACCTGATTGTGGCCAACCTCAGTATCTGGTACATAATAAGCACTTAACAAATTTTGATTATAATACCACAATGATTATGGAAACCAAAGTGAGTGGTAGCAGGGCTAAGTCATCCTTTAGTTCAGCATCTTTTTGGCCATGCAAATCCAGAGCAGAAATAAACTGTACTTTCCCCAGCCCTTAGTAAAATGCTCTGTGCACAGTAAGCCCTTGATAAATAAACTTGATTGATTGAGTGAATGAATGGAGTATATATATATATATGTCTTTTCCCATTATTTTTACCTCCTCAAAGGCATAACATAGTCATGAGCAAGATAGATATTTAAGCTTATTAATGGCTGAATGGAGAATTAGAGTGAAGTTCCAGAAGAGAAGTGTCCCCACTACCCACAGGAGAAGGTCCCAAAGAGTACCTTTGCATAAAGGTGAAAACTGAGTCCAGTGATAATTATGTGTCATGTACTGATTCACCACACATAAACTATAATATATTCCAAACTTTCCCTTTAAAGACTGATTTACTTGAGAAAGTTTGGATTTAGAGAGAAATTTGCATCCCATTGAAGAAATGTTCTGATTTTGATCACAGTATGTTATGGCCAAACTTCTACTATAAAACAATTCCAAACCAGAACATCTGAAATTAAGGTTGTTTTCTAGTCTTTGTTTCTGTTAGATTGTCTTATGCCATGCCACTGGCTGTCCAAAGAACTTGCTTTGAAGGTGATAGGAGTCCTCATTTGAACAAACCTCATAGAAAGGTCCTCAAAGGGAAAAGGAGTGGTATCCTGCATTTGCCAGAAAATCTAGAAACCGCACATGGTTCTATCTTGTATTATTGACAAACATGAAATATTAATTTACTTAGTACAGTAGGAAGAACTAGATATGAGCCACAGAAGGTGAAATTGCAATTTCTGAATGGTAAAGGTTTTTTTTTTAATGGTATTTTTTAAGCACTCACTATGTCACAGGCCCCTTACTAAGCACAGGGCTGGAACACTAGATTGGAGTGTTGGAGACATTTCCTGTTAAGCATACGGCTGAAAGTCTTAACTTCCAGTTTTACTGATAAGGTAACTGAGGCACATAGAAGTGACTTGCCTGATGTCACACAGCAGAAAAATGGCAGAGAAAGGATTAGAACTCAGGTGCTCTATCTTAATTTGTGGCTTAAGGGCAACTGAAGCTGGCTGTGATGGCCTAGTCCCTTTCTTGAAGAAGTGGGGGTGGTTGTTGCTGCTGATGTTGCTGTTTTTTCAAGCTCACAACCCATGAATGCACTAGCTGAATTGTAGCCCCTGTGTTACCTTCTTCATTTGACTTTTATCTTGAAAGAAATAGGACACCATTTACTTCAGCACTGCAACACAGGAGCTCTTGGGAAATTCAGATTCCTGAGGGAGTGCCAGGATTTTAGTGCAGACCAGTTCAAGGGCAGAGATATGTGAGTTAAATGCCACAGAATATTTTTGTAAAATTGTTTGGACACATGTTGTCATAGTGGTAGAATGAAAAACCTAGTTTTTTTTACAATGTCACACCTACTGTCATCAATAGTATAACAAACTTGTGAACTGCTATGCTGCACTCAAAAGTAATAGAAGTGGGATTTTGTGAGTCTTTGATTCAAGTTATCCAAATTATTTCCTGCAGTTTCATTGAAAATATATTGACATAAGCAAAGTTACTAGATCAGAGAAAATAAGATTGGAAATGCTTTTTCTTGCCTTTTTGCCTTATTTCCTTAGGTCATGGGGTTCTCTTTCAAGACTTGTCTTTGACTTACATTTGACTTGCTCTACTAAGCCAAAGGACTCATTCTCAACTTCAAGGAATTTGCCAGCTCACTCTTCCTAGACCTCTCATGAGCTTCTTGCTCTCTCTCCACTATAATCACCCAGCAGTCTTGTGCATTTCTCCAACTAGAAATTCATTCATTCTTGCTTTTTTTTTTTTTTTTTACTGAAGTGAGGCTGTGTGCCTTTGTGGAAAGAGCATAGGAATAGGAGTCAGAAACTCTGGGTTTTAGTTCTGGCTCTGCTGCTGATTTTGAGAAAATCACTTAATCACCTGGTGATTTAGTTTACACATCTGTAAAAAGTGATGAAAATACTCTACTGATTGCTTAGAATGAGAGCCCCAAGGGCAGGGTCTGGATGATCTGATTATCAGATGTCTATCCCAGGGTTTAGCACAGTTGAAACATAAGTAATACTTGAGAATTATCAAAATAAAAAATGAAGCTCTCTCTGGGTAATCTTCCAAATCTTGGAAATTAGTATGACTATTTTAAAACACAAAACCAACTTTTACAAACACAAACAAAATTTTAAAACACAAAATAGTATGACTAGTTCAAATTTAACCAACTCTCCTCTCTGTTCTTGAGAGAATACAAGCAACAATTATTTAATTTTGAAAGGTAGTCAACCCTTCTGGAACTCCCATATTTTTTGTTTGAAGATTTTATGTTTGGCAAAGGGAAAGATGCTCCAGGAAAGACTACCTGCAATAGTCTCTTGTACAGCCTTTTTAGCCTCACAATCAATCAATAGTATTTACAGAGTATTTGTTGTGTGCAGAGCACTGTAATAAGTGCTTGGGAAAGTACAAAACAACAATAAGTCACATTCCCAGCCCACAATGAGCTTACAGTCTAGAGGCAGAGAGACAGACATCAATACAAAAAAATAAAATTACAGATATGTACTTAAGTGCTGTGGGTCTGGGAGGGGTGAAGAACAAAGTGAGCAAGTGAGGATGATGTAAAAAGGAGTGGGAGATAAGGAAAAGTGGGGCTTAGCCTGGGAGGTTCTCTTGGAGATGTGCCTTCAATAAGAATTTGAAGAGGGAGGAAAGTAATTGTCTGTCAGATTTGAGAAAGGAAGGCATTCCAGGCCAGAGGACATGGATGATGGCTCAACAGTGAGATAGGTGAGATTTAGGCACAGTGAGAAGGTTAACACTAGAGGAGATAAGTGTGTGTGGCGGGGTTGTAGAAGGAGAGAAGGGAGGTGAGGTAGGAGGGGGCAAGATGATGGAGTGCTTTAAAGCAAATAGTGAGGAGTTTTTGATACAGAGCTGGATGGGCAACCCCTGGAGTTTTTTGAGAAGCGGGGTGACATGTCCTGAACATTTTTGTAGAAAAATGTTCCAGGCAGCAAATGATCCAGGAAGCAAAATGAAATATGCTGTGGAGTGGGGAGGCTGGAAGGTCAGCAAGGAGACTGAAACAGTAATCCAGGTGGGATAGGATGAGTGATGTTATTTATTAACATAGTAGCAGTTCAGATGGAGAGGAAAGGGCAGGTTTTAGGGATGTTGTGAAGGATCCAACAGGGTTTGGTGATGGATTGAATATGTAGGTTGAATGATAGAAAGGATTCAAGGATAACGCCAAAGTTATGGGCTTATGAGACAGGAAGGATGGTGATACTGTTTACACTGATGAGAAAATCAGAGGGAGGACAGGGTTTGGGGAGGAAAATAAGGAACTCTGTTTTAGACATGTTAAGTCTGAGGTGATGGGAGGACATCCAAGTAGAGATGTCTTGAAGGCAGGAGGAGATGCAAGACTGGAGAGAGGGAGATAGATCAGGACTGGAGATATAGAATGAAACTGCAGTCTCCCCCACCTATATTTCCAACTGTTTGCTGGATGAATTGATCAATGACATTTACTAAAAACCTACTGTGTGCAGAGCACAGTATTATGATATTGGTACAGTACAGTCCAAAAGAGTTGTAAGTCACGTTTCCTGCCCCCAGTGAGCTTGCAATCTAGAAGATGAATGATGACTGAACCAAAATAAATCCTACTCCCTTTCAAGAAGAGAAAATTAAGTCTGTTGGTCCTAGGTAAATTCAGAAGAATATGGTACTTTTTATTTTGTTACTTGCAGGAATTTCAAGAAGAAAAGCTGGAATGGAAAAGACATTTCTGCCAGATTTTCTATTTTCTTTTTCTTATCAGCTGATTAATTTTCCAATTCAACTTGCCAAACTGTATGCCTTTTCCATGATGGAGTATTACATTTTAGAGTATTGCCTTATGGCGGTATCAATAATATGGACAGCCAATCATCCATTATGATTGTCAATCATGAATAGGGATTAATTAAACCAAAGAAAATGAAATGGGTACTTTGCACAAATGAACAACAACAACAAAGTTCAGGAAAAAAAAGATTTGTAAAAAGACTGAAAAAAACCCTTTTTGTATAGAGTAAAAAGAGATAAAATGGCAAAATGCAGAGTCAAATTTAGAGCAACCAAGAATTGTATAAATGGATATAAGGCCAGAGAGGAATGAGGAAGAATGAGGCACAAGCCTCATGAATTCTGGGGAAAA